>NC_135694.1:5353470-5610970 GCF_964276395.1 Gasterosteus aculeatus | reverse complement strand
TTGGTGTACAGGGAGAAGAGCAGGGGGGAAAGAACGCAGCCTTGGGGGGAACCGGTGCTGATGGTCCGAGAGGCTGAGACATGTTTCCCCAGCTTCACGTGCTGCTTCCTGTCAGACAGGAAGTCTGTGATCCACTTGCAGGTGGAGTCGGGCACGTGCAGCTGGGAGAGTTTGTCCTGCAGCAGAGATGGGATGATGGTGTTGAAGGCAGAGCTTAAGTCCACAAACAGGATCCTGGCGTAGGTTCCTGGGGAGTCCAGATGCTGGAGGATGTAGTGGAGGGCCATGTTGACAGCGTCGTCCACAGGCGTGTTGGCTCTGTAGGCAAACTGCAGGGGGTCCAGGAGGGGGTCGGTAAGGGACTTCAGGTGGGACGGGACTAGCCGTTCAAAAGACTTCTGGCGCGTTTCCACCGAGCGGTACGGTACGGTACGGGTCGGTACCCTTTTATTTTTGTCTCCACTGCCAAAAGTTGAGAATAGTACCAAAAATCTATACCGTACCACTTCTTGGGACCCTTCCGTTAGGGTACCTGGCACAGTTGTTTGGTACTAAAGGGTGGAGCTAGACTCACTGCAGAACGTTGATTGGTTGAAAGAGTGTCGTCATTTGTGCATGCCGCGAGGGGAAAAAAGACAACACACGAGGCGCCATTTTTAAACTACAACACCGTCGCAGCAATGTCGCCGCGCAGCATTACTTTACCGTGGTCAACCCAGGAGGTGCAGACCTTCTTGGGTATCATCGGTGAAGAAAGGGTGCAAAGGGAACTCTATGGCATGGTGAGAAACGAAAATGTTTTTCAGCATGTTTCAGAGAGGATGGCTGTCGAGGGTTACCAGCGGACATCCGAGCAGTGCTGCATTAAATGCAAGAATCTGCGGAGTGACTACCGTAAGGTGAAAGACCACAACAGCCGGAGTGGTGTTCACAGAAAAATTGGAAGTGGCTAGATATGATGGACTTAATCTACGGACACAGACCGGCGAGTTTGGGACGAGAAGGAGGCATCGATAGGGCCACCTCGTTGCTGGAGTCGACGATGGAGCCTCCCGGTAAGTTTTTAATTGTGAAATATAGTAAGATCACGAGAAAGTGTACTTTCAATGCACAACTTTTGTGCAAGTCTGTTGTTTGTCTGTCAGCCAGCCAGTGTGCTATCAACCAATAATTTGCAAGCTAGCAAAACGCTAGTTTATTAGCACGTTGTGCACGGAGTGCATGTCCAGTAACGTTACTTGTACTTCTACTAAATATATATTAAAGAGAGATGTGTGTCCTATAAAATCTCCTATAAAATTATAGATACTTGAAAAAATACTTATGTACATTGTACAATGTAAAAATGCTTTGTTTGGCTATGCACTTGACTAGTTTGGCTAGACCTACTACGTTGTATGTTCTGTATTTATCTCAACCGCATTGTTGCCGTTTGTGTAATTAACGTGACTTGTGTAACTTTTCAGTTGAGCATCCTAGCTGTCGGGAGGAAATGGAACCCCAATTTCCACCCTTGAAAGCGCAAGTTCCCCTGCCAGGACTTCAACACCACCACTATCTTCTCCATCAACTGGGAGTGAACCTCGGCGTATTACAATTGGTAAGACATTAACACCAGAGTGAAAAGAAATTTAATAAATATTTATTATATTATTATATATTGTTGTTGTTGCGGCCCAGGCTGAGATGCAGGAGTGGCTGGAAAAGATGGAGACCGCTGTGACCGGCGCTTCTAACTTATGATGGAGGATGCCCGTGAGGCAAGGCGGCATGAGGCTGATATAACTCGCCTACATATGGAGCAGTCTGCGAACTTTAATCAGGCCTTCCTCGGAACGCTCACTCAGCTGGTACTGGTGCACCCCAACTCTGTGCTATGATCCAGCCACTAGTGCTCTTTTGCACACAGCACTTTAGACTAGTTTACTTTTTTGGACTGGTTTACACTTGTTTACTTTGTTTGCACTCGTTTACTTTTGTTTGCAATTTCTTTGACTTTTCAAATTAAAGTACTTTTTTATTACCTCTTGTCTCCTGTGTTCAATGGCCATCTCCCACAATTCCTCCCTTATCCATTCTATAAATTGAGGTCATTTTATTTATGTTCCTGTCATCTGTCAATTGTTTGCTAACGTGGCCATTTGGGAGATTAAGCTTGCCTTAAATACAAAAGTCTGTAATGTTACTTTACATTTACAATAGCTGATCTTCCAAGGTTTTACCCTAATCATATGATTTTTAAAGTAACCTATTGCAAACAAAAATCTGAATTTAATTATTTAGTTTTTACATATTATAAATTGTTCTCCTAATTACACGTACATAATTTATAAGTACACTAAAATTACCAAAGGGTATGCTGTAAATTGTGTACTTGCACAGTATTATGTACAGCGTTACCAGATTGTCCCTTTGATATAGCTACCCAAAATGAATTATACCTCATGTTTAAACACATCTACATAAGATGCAGCGGCAAAAATATTTTACAAAATATGAAGAGGCAGGGTAAAAGTAAAAAGGATTTATTCATTTTCAATAAAATCAAAACTTCACATTTATAGGTGTACAACAGATTTAACTGTTCACATAACGCATTAGACCCTCGCGTACATCCCTGCCCTCCTCCTCTGCGCCCTGTGCCTGTGTAACCACAGGCTCCGCAGCAACAGGTGTATCTCATTCGTGCTGGTAATCCTCTCGATGCCTTTCACAAAGATTGTGCAGAGCACAACAAGTCAACACCATGGACTTCACCAATTCGATGTCGCTGTCATTCCTCTTCATAAGGCACCGCCACCTTCCTTTGAGTCTCTTAAAAGCATTTTCCACCACCACCCGAGCCCTGCACACTTTTTTGTTGTAGGTCAGTTGTTCTGCTGTCAGCCGGCCATTGTCAGGGAATGGTTTTAGGAGCCAATAACAGATTTATTATCTAGAAAACACAAAGCAATGTTAAGGTTAAAACAATGTCACAGTGACGGTGGGTGTGTTCAAGTCATTTAATTATTAGGGCAACTATCATACGCCAGATGAAAAAATACATAAAGCATTATATAAAGTATTATAAACATTGTAAGTGTTACCCTTGGACACGAAAGAATATATAAATGTGTTAAAATATCTAATATACTGCACCAGAGAGGGAACTTTGGTGTCATTAAAGCACAAAGAAAAACTAGCTTAAAGATATAACTATTTTCTCAAAATAATCAATCATTAACCACAAACAGTTTTGCACTTGAAATAATATTAGGAATCAACACATTCATGTGAGAGTTTAATAATCTTAAGTAACCTTCATAGTGCGTAAATGATGAACAGACTGTAGTTTACAGTTAGCACAGTTAAAATCTGGTTTCACAGGCAGGGCTTATTGTGCTTTTTTTTTTAGTTTAGGATTATTTAATTTATTAGAATATAGTTAGCACATAAGACGAAATACATTAATACATGACATGAAAAAGATAGCTTAGCTCAAACTTACCCTCTTGCGCCGTCGTGTTTGTCTTGCCTTGTCTTGACTCACGCGGTGGTCTATCTCCCAGCTCCTTAAAACTTCCAGAATTCGCCTGTATTTTTCCGCTGTGTTTTTCCTTGCAGCATGTAGCCTGCATGTAGACAAAGATTGTCGTCTCCTTGTGACAAACAGCCAAATATCGAGAAGCAAGAACAGGATCGGCTGTATGTCCTCCATTGTTGTTTGCGGTTAGCTTTCAGTTTTCGCGCGATCGAATGACGTCAATCTACTTTCCGTCATATACCACGCCTATCAAGTGACGTTATCACTACTTTCTGGAATATACCACGCCTATCAAGTAAGGGTACTGTTGGCGGTGGAAACGCTCGCCAAATCATGGTTAACAGACCCGACCCGTACCGACCCGACCCATACCGTACCATACCGCTCGGTGGAAACGCACCTTTCATGACTATAGAGGTCAGGACGACGGGCCTGTAGTCATTGAGTCCTGTGATCCTGGGCTTCTTGGGAACAGGGATGATGGTGGAGCCGGTTAACGTCTCTCTCCAGAATAGAGAGGGTCGTTGCTGGTGGGGGAGGGGAAGGTGATAAAGATGTAGAGGTGTGAGCCCCTGATGGGCTGGGGGAGGGAGGGGAAGGGGACAGGCGCAGGTTGGTGGAGCTGTGGGGGATGGGATCAGGATATTGTCTTTCGAATATGCAGTAGAACTCGTTCAGCTCGTCTGCCAGGCGGAGGTCATTCATGGAGTGGGGGGGTTTTGGCTTGTAGTTAGTGAGGTGTTTGAGGCCTCTCCAAACCGAAGCAGAGTCACTTGCTGAGAACTGTTGTTGGAGTTTCTCAGAGTACAGTCGTTTAGCATCTCTCACCGCCTTGCTAAACTTGTATTTTGTCGGAAGACTCTCTCACGACGTAAAGCATTTCGAATAACTAAGGCTTCGATGTCAATTGGATTTGGTAGGAATAGGCAATCCATGTCTACCAGCTTTCTTCATGTGGGAGGAGACGGGTAGAAACTCTGGGTTTCATATAGTTAACCTGCCAGCGAGAAGGTTATGTTCAGAGTCTGTTAACATTGTGATTGACCTCAACGTTTCAGTTACTTCTCTATCTGGAACAGATAACTCAGTTTCCCTGATCTCAGGGTTAACTCACGCTGGGTTTTCACATAACCCGCTTTCTGGAATACCCCCCAGATGGACTGAATTACCTATTTTTGCTTCTGTGCTGTTGCTGGGGACCTATGTGTGTTCTATGTTTCTGTCTTGTTTTTTAATGTTTTTTACCTGATTGCCTGGCTGATTGCCTGAGATAATCACAAATGAAGTGACCAAATGCTGCTAACCTGAAAATAAAAATAAAAGAAGTGAAATGTAGCTACTGGGTCGTCGTGGCGCAGGGGGTAGAGAGGGTGTGCTGGGAACCACAAGGTTGGTGGTTTGAGTTCCGGCTGCCCCATGTCCCATGTCGAAGTGTCCCTGAGCAAGACACCTAACCCCTAAGTGCTCCGATCAGAGCCATGGGTTAAAAATGTAATGTAAGTCGCTTTGGACAAAAGCATCAGCTAAATGACCTGTAATGTAATGTAATGTACTGCCTGGGACTCAGTCATTAAATCGGTCCGCAATTTGAGTGGAATCCAGTAACGTAAATCTCCACATTCAATTTGTCTTTCAAGTTGGGGAAAAGTGCAACAAAGTAGGAAGACTCCGGTAACTTGACAGCCATATTACCTTGGCCTCCTGCCCCTCTCTGTTCTCAACTGTTTATCCTGCCTAAATAAATTGCCATTTTGGCGCCTCTGCACAGAAAGTTAACGAGCTGCCATTTTTTCTTTTTCCGTTTTTCTTTTCTCTAGGCAGCTCCCATGATAAAAACCCTTTCTGTAAAAAACACTTATCTAAAAAGACAAAAAAACAATGTTAAAAGAGAGAAGAACTTTGTGAGTCGCTTACACTCAGTAAAAACATGATAAATAGTCCCTGAGCTCACAGAAAGGGCACTGGCTAATAACAGAGGGATTAAGAACAGAGATAAAAGCAAAATTCTTCACTGGAGGTCGGCAGTCAATTCTGTTGAGGAGAGGTTTGTATAAAATCCTGGGGAGCCTGATGCACAGTCCAGTTCTGTTTGTGACCTTCACGCAGTTAAAATACCATGTCTTTTTGCCTGCTTCATGCAAAGTCAGTTGCTCTGGGCGTGTTGTGTCTAGCAAGGGGCCGGTAAGGTCCCCTAGCCCCGGGCTCAGCTAGATTTCTGGAAAAGGGTCTGCAGGGTCCGGCTCCATCTTCTTCTGGCTATATTCCATGAGGAGGCACCTCTCTTCCCCAGTCAGCCTCTGGCTCCAGAGCTCCAGGAGCCTCCTCCTCCTGCAGCTTGGTCCTGCAAATCAATCAGTGTGTTTACATGATGGTATAATTCGAATCTTTGCTTAGTCGGACTATGCTATCTTTCGGGGCAAGTGCTATTATCCCAATATAGCAGTGAATAAATCGAATCATAGTCCGAAAGCATTTCATATCCGATACAATAGGTGCCGCTGTTTTCATTACAACTAGTTGTGATACAGCCATTTCCGCTTCACCGCTTCACCACTACCAACAACAACAACATCAACATTACGAGAAAGATCAAGAGCACGGTGAAGCTACAACCCTCTACTATTTTTGCATAATGTTAATAGGAGTACAGCGAATGCGAATGGCGCTATTGGCTGATTTGATAACGGAGAGAAGACGCCGTCGGGATCTCAAGCATGCGCAAAGACGCAAAGTCCAGTTCCTTATCCGATTCACCGTTACATGCCGCAATAGTCGAAATATGAACTGGATCGGATCGAGTTATCCAGGGGTGTTAGTCGGATCGTAGTCGGACCGCACATAGTCGGACAAAGGTGTTTACATAAAACGGATAATTCGATTTCAGTCCGACTAAGCCAGTTATTTGAATCCATCTAACCACGCTGACTGGCTCTCTCAACAACCAGTACAAAGAGTTAGACAGTGGACACCTTTTTTGAATAAAAAGAGCCCAAGACTGATACATCCTGATAAAATGGAGGCAGCCCTTTTACATTTAAAAGATCCATTAAAAACAGCAGTATCCAGCCCCATGTTGTCTGTACGTCTGAGGATTCAACTGACCACATCTCGCCACACTAAACCCTCCGGATATGTGAGGTATTTTTTCAAAAACTGTAACCTGAAACTGGCCGCACGGTTGGCCAAGTGGACGAGGCCCTGTCCCCCCTCCTCTCTGGCAAAAAACAGCACCATTTGTGGCACCCAGTGTAAACCCTCCCAAAAGAAATCCACCATCTTTCTCTGTATGTGGGCTAGAAAACCAGAGGGAGGGTCAAGACAAGTTAAGCAGTGCCACATTTGGGATGTGATTGTTTAAAACCAACACTCTACCTTTAAAAGACATCTGAGGGAGCAGCCATTTACATTTGGAAAGTTTTCCCTCGATCTTCTCTGTGACGCCCTCCCAGTTCTTTTGGACCATGTCGCTTTGTCCCAGATAAATCCCCAGGTACTTAAAACCGTCTTTTCTCCACACTCTTGGGGAAGAACTGGAAGACTGTCACGCTATTCCCCGACAGCGAGGGCTTCACTTTTCTTCCAGTTCACCCTCGCTGCCGATGCTGTGCTAAAATCCTCCACAAAGCGATTTAAAAGGTCTGCATCCCTCTGGTTCTTAATAAAAACAACCTCATCATCTGCATAAGCTGAAAAAATCTTGTTTCTACTGAAACCAAGCCCTCCAGGCTAGAGCATATTCTGATGAGAAAGTGTTCCAGGGAGAGTGCATAGAGCATCCCGGACAGAGCACAGCCCTGCCGGACCCCTCTACGCACCCTAAAAGGAGCACACAGACTGCCGTTTATCTTCAGCACACTCTCAACCTCACTGTACAACACTTTGATCATGGCTATGAAACCAGCGCTGAACCCAAACTTCCCCATGACCTTCCAGAGGAAGTTGTGTTCAACGCGGTCAAAAGCCTTTTCCCGTTCTAGAGAAATCAGACCAGGTTCCCCTTTTTTGGCAGTAGGGCTATAACAGCTCTGCGGCACGACATCGGCATGGAACCCGATGCCAGACTTTTATTAAAAACCTCCAGTATGTCAGGTTCAAATATTTCCCAGAATGCTTTATGAAAATTCTGCAGGGAGGCCGTCGATGCTGAGAGCCCGCGTGCCTGCATGCCCTACAAGGCGGCCTTCAGCTCCTGCACGATTATAGGCCTGTCGAGCGCTTGGTTTGTCTCCTCAAAGACTAGAGGTAGTTCACTCATGAACTCCTCTGTCAGTGCTTCCTCCTCCCTGTACTCGCTGGTGTAGAGGGAAGAGTAAAAGCTGACCGCTCGCTTCCTTATCTGGCATGGCAACCCTGTGTCTGCCAGCAGTGCGTGGATCACCCTTCTCTGCCAACTCTTACTCTCCAGGCCAAAGAAGAAGCTAGAGGGAGTGTCCATCTCCGTGATGGTCTGGAATCGGGACCTGACCAGTGCACCCTGAACTTTAACGTCCAACAGTTCGGCCAGAGCCATTTTTTTAATCTTGAGGACTTCAACATGTCCTCGCTCTTCTGTGGACTCGCTTAAACGCTCTGGTTTGACTATATCAGTCTCCAGGTCCTTCATAGATCTGCTGATGTCTCTGGTGACTTGAAAGTGTGGTGCTGACAAAGAAGCTAATTCTCAATCTTACCTTGGTCCCACCACTACTAGCTGGCCATAGGTTTAAAGTGTAATGTAAGTCGCTTTGGATAAAAGCGTCTGCTAAATGACCTGTAATGTAATGTAATGTAATAACTACGAAAATCACTCTTCCTCAGCCTAAAAACACTCCAGAAATATAAAAGGACCTCTCTAAAATTCTTAGCAAAGGTTAAAACTGAGTTAAAATGCCAGTATGCGCTTTTTGGCTAAATATTCCTAACAAAAACATTACACACCAGCAGGGAATGATCTGTGAAAACATGGTACACATTTTAAAAACATAAAAATGGTGCTTAAATCTACGGTCCACTACGATTACCGAAGGGGGGCGTTTTTTGACAACGTTTTATCTCATAATTTCGACTTTCTATCCCCTTTCTTTAGTGCGGAAATGGGCTTCTATAGTTGTGTGAATACATCACTCCAGCCAATCCAAAGACGGGGTTTGTAACCAATCAGATGTACATACTGTCAGGATCTCCAATCCCCCCGAGTTGGTTGATGAGAAGAATCGCAGCACGTTGATCAATTCAAGTCAAAAAGTTAACATTTATTTAGAAAAGAAAAAGATTACATGAGCAATTCTCCGCAGATATCTGGCTCTAACTATTGCTTGCAAGCAGGAGGTCCAACACACCAGCACGTATCTCAGCGCTCGGTGTAATGAGGTCTCCGAGCAGTGAAAACGCTGAGTTTTTGAAGGACATTCTCCGTGCCAGTTACGAGAAGCTACAAAGCAGGTTGAGATAAGAACCCAGGTGAAGCTGAGGGTAGCTCCTCAGTGGCCGGTGCAAATCATAATTAATTGACATAAAGTAAAAAATGTGGATCCGGAACTTTCGTACCGAATAAGATATGAACCAAGGCCATGAACAGAAGTCCTTTGTTTTGAAGCGTCTATGAGCTCGAGTTGACCGCCCTCCCTTCTCAGGGCACAGCTGCAAAGCAACATTTTGTATCATGCTGCTCTTTGCACATCAGGGTCAAATACAGGACACTTGAGACACGGCTTAAGCACAAAACAATGTTATAATATATTTTACCAGTACATGCATCTCACAATACCATGGTGACTGGCTCCGCCCTCTTACTGTCAAAAAGAAATACAGCGAGCGCGTAGAAAAACACCGTCGAGCGCAAGCAGAGACTAACCTCGCGGGCGAGGAAGTTCACGTTTAGCGAGGGAGCAAATATCTCGCGCGAGATGAACTTTTGCTTGCGCGAGACGGAGATTTGCTCGCGGATGTTTGATTTACGCGCGCGCATCAACCTGATTTACACTCTTGAATTTTGACAGTGATTTGCCGCCATACCTTTGGATGTTAGTTAGACAGGCACTGCGGATGTCGCTGCTGTCTGACACACAGCCCTCACTCTCACTGCCGTCACGGTAGGGACGGTAGGATAAGGTAAACTCAAAACGGTTAAAAAAAAAGAGCCCACCTTGCTTGGCGGGAGTTCAACCGCTTGGCAGAGCGAATATATTCTAAATTCTTGTGGTCCGTCCATACCATAAATGGCTGCTCAGCTCCCTCCAGCCAGTGTCTCCACTCCTCCAGCGCCAGCTTAACTGCTAACAACTCCTGATCCCCGATGTCATAATTTCTCTCTGTGGTAGACAGTTTCCGGGAGAAGAAAGCACATGGGTGAACCTTCTGATCCGCAGATGATCGCTGTGAGATAACAGCCCCTACGCCGGCGTTCTCCGCCCTCTTACTGTCAAAAAGAAATACAGCGAGCGCGTAGAAAAACACCTTCGAGCGCGAGCAGAGACTAACCTCGCGGGCGAGGAAGTTCACGTTTAGCGAGGGAGCAAATATCTCGCGCGAGATGAACTTTTGCTTGCGCGAGACGGAGATTTGCTCGCGGATGTTTGATTTACGCGCGCGCATCAACCTGATTTACACTCTTGAATTTTGACAGTGATTTGCCGCCATACCTTTGGATGTTAGTTAGACAGGCACTGCGGATGTCGCTGCTGTCTGACACACAGCCCTCACTCTCACTGCCGTCAGCTTGCCCCTGCCCCCCACTTGTCTCCTCTTCCTCCCCAACCTTGCTGGCGTTTTTTTTTTGGTTGCAGCTTTTGATTCCCCTGCATCCTCCTCCACTATCTCAACCTCTTCCGTCTACTCCCCCCAACTGTGCCTCTATCGCACCTGACTCCTGTTCCACGCTAAAAAAGATTAAACCAAACTTAATGTGAAACCCAACTAACTAACCACATTAAAGTAATACACATAAACTAGGGAAAAGAACAAAAGTTTGAAAAAAAACGCCACTTGCTTAATGACTCACTCACACACACACACTCACTCACAGCCTGCAGAGAGAGAGAGAGAGATTTTTTGAAAACCTTTATTTTATATAAAACAACACAATACAGCAGGTATGTAATATAGAATATACATAGCACAATATAATCAGTTGATCTGGACTCCGCCGTTCTCCTCCAGCATCTCCTTCTTTGTCAGTAGGCCGCCCCCCACTCAGGATCCTCCTCAGCTGGACGGATGCCTTACTCGGTCCCAGTAGTACTCCTTCCTTCCATGGCGATCTTTAGGAGGAACTTCCTCAGTCGGAAGACCTCCTGCTGGGTGAAACTTCCAGCTCCCTTTTTGGTGCTGCCATGCAGCGTAGTGCGGTCTCCATCTCCTGGTTCATGCGCTCTGCCTGACCATTTGTCTGTGGGTGAAACCCAGATGACAAGCTGACCGTGGCCCCCAGTAGCCTGCAAGACTCAGACCAAAAGTGTGAGGTGAATTGTGGCCCCCGATCGGAGACCACATCGATTGGCAGACCATGCAGGCGGAACACGTTCTGTAACAGTAACTCTGCCGTCTCCTTAGCAGAAGGCAGCTTTGGTAGAGGGATTAGTTGGGCCGATTTGGAGAAGCAATCAATGACGGTCATAATAACTGTGTTACCTTCAGAGGGGGGTAGGCCGGTTACGAAATCCAACGCGATGTGGGACCAGAGGCGATGAGGGATGGGCAGAGGGTGAAGGAGACCGGATGGTGCTTTGCGAGAGCTCTTTTGCTGAACGCAGATCAGGCAGGCACCGACAAATCCCCTTGTGTCCTCCTCCATCGACGACCACTAAAACCGTTGCCTGAGCAGAGCTAGCGTGCGGGTAACCCCAGGGTGACAAGCCAGGCGGGAGGAATGGCCCCACTGGAGGACCTGAGAACGGAGATTTGCCGGGACAAACAGACGGTTATCGGGACAGGCACTGGGAGCACTTCCCAGGTCACTGCCCCAATAACACACTCAGGGGAGAGAATGTTTTCCGGACTTTGAGGGCAGCTCATTGACTGGAACTGACGAGACAGGGCATCGGGTTTGACGTTGTTTGTGCCGGGACGGTAGGATAAGGTAAACTCAAAACGGTTAAAAAAAAAGAGCCCACCTTGCTTGGCGGGAGTTCAACCGCTTGGCAGAGCGAATATATTCTAAATTCTTGTGGTCCGTCCATACCATAAATGGCTGCTCAGCTCCCTCCAGCCAGTGTCTCCACTCCTCCAGCGCCAGCTTAACTGCTAACAACTCCTG
This sequence comes from Gasterosteus aculeatus, assembly GCF_964276395.1. NCBI lineage: Eukaryota > Metazoa > Chordata > Actinopteri > Perciformes > Gasterosteidae > Gasterosteus > Gasterosteus aculeatus. Next base: position 5,599,214 of record NC_135694.1, on the reverse strand, counting down.
ATCCCCGATGTCATAATTTCTCTCTGTGGTAGACAGTTTCCGGGAGAAGAAAGCACATGGGTGAACCTTCTGATCCGCAGATGATCGCTGTGAGATAACAGCCACTACGCCGGTGTCCGAAGCGTCCACCTCCACCATGAACTGGCGAGCAGGGTCGGGGAAAACAAGAATGGCGCAGAGGTGAATCGCGTCTTTAATTCACCAAATGACCTTGCTGCTGCAGATGTCCACTGAAATGGTATGTGGGTGGAGGTGAGGGCTGTGAGCGGAGCAGCCACAGAACTGTAGTTGCGGATGAACCGCCGATAGAAATTTGCAAAGCCCAAAAAACGCTGCAGTTCCTTGCGTGTGGAGGGTTGAGGCAAGTCCGCCACTGCTCTGGTCTTTGCTGGGTCTATCTGGACACTGCCCGCATTGACTATGAAGCCCAGAATGGATACCTCCGAGGTGTGGAACATGCACTTTTCGGCTTTTACATAGAGGTGGTTCTCTAGAAGTCTATTGAGGACTAGCCGTACATGTATCAAATGCTCCTGTGTTGACTTGGTCCAAGCTCGGAGCCATGCGTACGCACAAAACGGGTGAAGTGAGAACCGTCAGCAAATACAAGAAACACGCAAACGTGTGTGAAAGTGTGTAAAACTAGACTTTGTGTAAATTAAATGCCAATACTGCCTCTCATGAATAACATGAACACCTGTTTGATCGATCTGCAGCGTAAAACAAACAGAAATACAAATTAACACATTTTCAAAAAGAAAAGTGAAATACGTTCTGCAATAATATTGGCATGTTATGCAATTCATCATCAAAACACAGCTGTTGCTTGTCAGATGCAATCAAATGGACGGTAATGAAATCCCATGATGCCATCACAATGCGTTATGACGCGAAATGGCTGATCTTGCGCTCTTAGAAGATGTGGCAAATGGAAGGATTCGCGCTGTAGTGCAGCGCACCATCGGCCTGTTTAAGGGCAGATGGTGCTGCCTTGACTGCACTGGAGGGAGGTTGTTGTTTACTCCTGAAAAGGTATGCAAAATCGTGCTGGCATGTGCTGTGCTACATAATGTGGCACAGCTTCGAAACGTGCCTCGACCCCCCTGACGCCGATGTTGGCCCAGACCCTGTCCCCGATCCCCAATCATTGCCGCCAGTCTCTCATCAAGAGGGGACAGCTCCGGTGTCCCCTTTCCCCCACCCGTGGCAGACACACTTTTGCGATGGCGCGCTGAACGCTTTTTTGCATCCACTTTGATGTCAGACCATTTTTTCTTTATTTCGGCCACGGTCCGAGGTTGTGAGGCTGCAGCGTTGCTCTGCAACCTTTTGCCACTCGAGTGCCTTTTTGGCATTATTAATGCCCATACTGTGCCCTCCAAAAAGCATTTTACTTTTCCTTTCCACCTCGCCAATGATCATTTCGACTTCACACTGAGTGAAGTAACGTTTCTTCGTTTTCCGCTCAGTGTTTGCCATGATTTCGCAATCGATGAATATTAATTTGTGGGCCTTCCACAGACTATATATATGGAAACTATGGCCGTGACATGAAGCCGCAAAAGCTGCGCTGCATTTAGAAGTGATTGTGATTTATTAAGGGAAAATTGCGTAGGACGTGCGTGCGCACTGTTTTATAAGTCTGAATATTTCTGTGCGTACGCACGTCCTACGTTTAATCCGTACGCCACTTCTGGCGCAAATCCTACGCAAGGTTTTATAAATGAGGCTCCAGGGTGGAATCTAGAGATTCTGAGGGACTATCTGTCATTGATGAATGTTTGGGTGTTCCTGGGGCCCGTCTGCATTTTTGCCCTTGGCCCCTTTTGGATTTTGACTATTAAAGGCTTTTTGTTTCCCAAAAAACTCTGCGTTTGAGTCTTGCCCTCCAGCTGACATGACGTACACAGTTATCGCTGAAAGAGGATGCAGACATTCTGCGCTCTCAAGAGCTCTGCTGACTATTATTTGTCAAGTTTGTCCAACAAAGACTTATACATATTATAATGCAATTGATTCAAAACAAAGAAGGTAAAGCTCATCTGGGGTGGGAAGGTTTACAATGCTCCTATGTCATCAAAGGGAACCACTGACCTCTAGGATAGATTCTAGTTATATACGTAATTGAAAAAGTTAACATGAATGATGAAAAGGATCTGTCCTCTTGTCAAAAACCATGCCAACTTGTTGCCATGGTTTTGTGTTGTGTTGTTCTGATGTTTTGAATGTTGTTGTAGGTGCAGCTGTTCTAGGTGGGGCAGTCACAAGAGTCGCTGATGTAGGTGCAGCTGTCACAAGAGTCCCTGATGTAGGTGAAGCTGTTGTAAATGGAGCAGTAAGAGGAGCCATTTAGTTAAGCTTGTTGAAAGGTCTTGGACTGCAGTCACTACATTTTATACTTACTTTTTAAATCTGAATTTAATAAAAGGAAGCTGGTATATATCTATCATAAACAAGGTGTTTCCAGATCACACACACATATAAACTGGCACTATGGGTTATTGATTATTTTCACCCGTTGCTGAAAGTATTTTGTTTTTTCCGCATAGCTGTAAAAGGAAAGTTTACTATAGACAAGTTTCCCGGGCACTTCCGGTTTACTTCCTGTTTCTGCCAAGAACTTCCGGCGCAGGCTGAGTAGTGGTGTAAAAATGGCTTTGGAATGGCAACATTTGACCGAAAATCTTGTTAAAAATGGTGTTTTGACCATTCCGCATCCAAGTAAGGTAACATCATGGGTGGACAACATGTCGATATGGCCCAGCATCACAACATCCAATATCTTTTCTTATTTTATTGATTCCATGGCGGTGGATGGGAATGCAATTAATAACCTGAAAAGCACAGAGGCGTTTTAGTACCTCCATTCCGACAAAGTGGGCTGTGTACTTTGACACGATATGGGCAGTTTAATTTACCTAAAGGCCGATGTTCAACCAAGCCAGTCCGTTAACAATTCAGCGCATAACGCCTGGGTTTTGGTTACCAAGACGGGAGATGTGGAGACTGCAGGCTGTACCTGTATCGCCGGACCTGGACGTTCCTGTAGCCATGCAGCCGCCGTGCTTTGGAAGGTACGTTAGCCCATCTTATGCTTGTATTAAGATGTTTGTATGTATCCGTGTGTTAATATATAACAGAACACGAAGAGTAATATAAAAAGAAAAGGTAATCCGTTCTAGGCTGCCTGCACTAAAAGCATGCTTTAACCCTTCAAAGTCGACTGAGGAGCGTCAAAGTGTGCACCCCTGACATATCTATTAATAGCTTCGGAATGGATAAAGGTATTAACTTACTTTTTTTTCTATGAAAAAGCTGACATTTGTCTGCGTAATAATTAGTAGACTGTGTTGACTTCCGCGAATGATAAGCCTTCCGTATTTGAGTGCAAATCTATAGCATTTTACCGCACATCCACATTGGCGCCTTGTAGATGGTTGATGGTCAAAACATTCTCCTTACGACCAAACTTTCAGCAATCGCCACGAGTTGTTGCAACCGTGAACAGCACAATATGTCCCGGAGCCATGTCGGCATGTAACCATCCATAGTTTACTTTTTCTGCACGCTAACCAAAGACAGTAAAAGACGCTAACTCCCTAACCGGAAGTGCTTGGCAGACACAACCGGAAGTCGTTGGCAGAGTGAAAGGCCAATGGCGGCCCGCCTATTTCACTCAGGAAACTTGTCTATATCTGAAAGATGTTAAGTGACCAGTGTTAATTTTGGAAGCTATTTTTGATTTAGTCTTAGTCATTAGACAAGAAATGCATTAGTTTACTTACATTTTGTCATTTTAATCCTTCTTAGTTTTAGTCTAGTTTTCGTCGACGAAAACTCAGAACCTTTTAGTCGAAAAAAACTAGACTAAAATGTAATTAGTTTTAGTCACATTTAATAGCCATATTAAACTCATTTTCTTCCCTTCTCAGGCCCAGGGACCCTCTGTGTTGTGTCTACAACTGCATAATAGTCTAGCTTGCAGGGATTTCAAGGCGTGGTCAGAGACCGTTTGTGGGGTCAAATTACGTAGAGATGTTCCGCCTAAATAGCCCGTGATGAACCATGTACTTCTCGGCTTAGATACCTGACCATACCCTGGAAAAATGGCTATTAATCCTTGCTCACTTGAGTGGCCTCCTTTTGATAAATGTTCCAATACTGCAGTGGAGTCTGTTTTACACTATTCTCTTGTAAGCAAGCAGATGAGAATGTCGTTGACGTATTGAATAACAAGAGAAGCGTCTGGTGGAATCCCTGACAGCAACATTAATGGGACTAGGTCACTTCTGCTCTTTCTCCTGCACGTAGTTGGAGTACCTACTGCTCCACCAACTTCAGGGCGTTGGGGCCGCTACCCTTTCAGCTTTTTATGCCATTTTATCCATGCACTGAGGCATAAAGGCAACCCTCTCACACTCATTCTTCTGCATTACTCTAAACAAGGGTGTCACTCCGTGTTCGAACCCCGTTCGACTGGTTTCACCCAGCTCAATCTCGCCTTTGTTTTTGAGCCGTCCCACATTTTTGTTTCACACTCGCTGCGGCCATGTCAGATGTGTAAAACCAGTTTACAGCTCTTGGTTCAATAGTGTGTGAATATTTACATGTGATACACCGACTCATTTCACCAGCGCCATTATCAGTTTTGTCAGGACCTAGATCACCTCCCAAAATAATATATTAATATATATTAATTAAACATTTTATGGATCGAAACATAACTTTTGACAATGTCCCACAACTGTACTCAATTTTGCTGCATGTAAACTGAGGTGATTCAATAACAATATGAAATAATTTCAAATTAAATTGTTACATAAGAATATCAGTTTACTTCTTAGTAAATTATTTTTTCTTTACTCATCATTTATGTGATTTATTTCATCGAAATGCACTTGCCTCACTTCTAAATGCTTACTTTGCCACTGGATAGATTTCAGAGTAAATGTTTTTTTTAATCCAATATGACAACATGAATGACCATATTGGGCTGCCTGCAGTAAAGGCGTTTCTTAAACTCATGTTTTATGATTGTTGGAATTCACCCACTCCGCCGTGCAAAAAACAGACGCCTCATCTTAATGTTTTGACAACGACCTTGCTGCCCTAACCTCCAGCACGTCCAGTAAAACAGCCAGGGCCTCTAGCAGCGTGTTGTAGGTGTTGGCCTTCAAGGAAGCAAGGCAAAGCTCTCCTCTGGAGCAGAGGAGCTAACCGTGTTAACCCAAAGGGGTACCAGTGGATGCGTACAATGTACAATCCTTGCTGCAGTTGTAACAGATTTCCCTGAATGTGTTGCTCTTTTTTTGGAGTTATAAGGATTTTACCTTCCAGTGCAGCAGGTTGCTAGTCAACAGCAGCAGCAGAGGACAAGCTGATGATGCAAACATCCTTTCGGAGACCGTTTGGTTCTGCAAATTCCAAGAAATCTATTTTTATTTGTTTGTTCTAACCTACTGTCGTGCTGGTTGATTTTCTTTCAACAGGTGGAATGCTCAAACAATGCTCGGGACCTAAGAAGGGTGTGTCCCAGGATACCGAGCCAAGAAACTGAATGACTGACAGTTTGTTTTTTCATTGCTAGTTCACACAACATTTCGGAGATGAGTCATTAGCTTTCATTCCGATTAAAAAGGCATGAAGTTTAATCCAGTTTGATGGACTGTTCGAGTGCTACATTAGGTAATTAGTTAATAATTTATTACAACAACAGTCCAACCTAAGTCAAGATCCAGTTATATTTACATTCATTTTAAAAGGAAAATAAAACAAAATTGATCGAGCAAAATGCTGTCACGGATGACATTCTTAGTGTTATGGAAATATTATATAATAAAGATGAGACGGTTATTTTTTGTAATATGCATGTAAATGGTTTGCCTATATTCTGTTCCAACATGTATATATACATATACATACAGCTAAAAATCTAAATTGTAAAGTTAGTTTGTGAGAAAATTACCAGATGATATTCACCATCTCTAAATCTAGTGTTTTCTTACTGGAAGATGTTTACCCCTTGAGTGGTCACTTTAGAATATTAGGGAACTAATTTATAGCATTATTTTGTATGTCCACGTATTTATATAATTCTTCCGATGAATCACTATTTGTTTACTCTCACGTCGGTGCAACTTTCTTCACCAGTAAGTAAGTGGAATGCAGTAGCACCTTGTTTCACAGGCTCAAAGAAGGGAATGTACGAAATGCCAAGCATCTGAAATAACTGGAGTGGCCATTGTTTGATTTTGGCAGGTGAGGAGGTGAATCATCGTGTAAATAAGTATGTGCATGAATGCATCTTAAGCCTTCAAACTGTGTCCATATAAAAGACAGTAACGTTCAGTAGTTCATCACATGAAAGGTTTGCAACATCTCAGGTGTGAAGTGGACAAATTCATAAAAACTGCAATTGATTGGAACATCACGAGCACAGAGAGAGGGGAATTTGCACATTTTCCATTCATATTCCATCGACTTCTGTAAGTACATATTTCAATACGCAGGTTTCTGTGTATTGACTCAATTGCATGTGTGAAAAGCAGAGGACAAGAAGTATGATATATTTGATAATGGTATGTTGATTTATTAATGTACAGAAACATTCTAATGATAACTTATTTTCAGTTTTTAGGTAATAGTAGTAGTTTGATAGTTTCCACATTACTGAATCCATTGATTGAAAAATACAAACGTAATTGTCCCATCATGTTAAAATGTTTGTGACAGATTCAGCAAATGTCTCTTTATCCTGTGTTCACGTTTTAAAAAAACTTAAAACGACTATTGGTTGTATTTTTCTTCTTTGGTTTATGGCATTTGCACTTTCTTATTTTCTTAGCATTGGAAATAATGAACTGCCTTAGCTACAGAAAAAATTGTGTCCTCATAAAAATCTGTTCATACAGACTGTATTAAATAAATGGTGGATTTTATACATGTACCTAGAGTTTAAAAAGTATAAAGTATTGCTAGGACTAATATCGTAATGTGCAGTGTAACAAAAAAGTGTAATAAGTGCAAATAAAAAGAGTGGAAACAATCAGTGAGACATAAGCTGTAGTCAAGGAATCTCTGTAAGTAAAAACTTATTTTTATCAATTTAAAGGTATTACGAAGAAAAGGAATGGATGTCGGATGGACTATATCAGTTCTCATGCTTGTAATAGGTAAGCTAAGCATGATGTATGAATGCAAATAACTTAAAAGTAAAAGTAAGCTTTGTGCTGGTAGTAATTTTTTATTTTGTAATCAAAAATGGCAGGAGCTGGAGCAGTGACAACAGCTGCTGCACCTACAACTGCTCCAGCTGTGACAAACAAGACAAAAACTGCTGTAGTTATACATGCTGTACCATTATGTAATGGACTTGCAACCACAGTTGCACCCACAACAGCAGCGCCTGCCACTGAAGCTCCCCGAAGAGTCGTTGTCCTCTCAGCTACTTTGCAACAAGCATTCGTAAAACAACTCAATGATAAAAACAGCACGGAATTCAGACAACTCGAGGCAACAGTTGTGACTGCGGTTAGTACTCACTGTCATCATTTCTCTGTGCATTGCTTTTGGAGGTTTTAATCAACTTTGGAGAGTACTGTTTTTCCAGTTTGTTCATGTTGTCCATTTATTCCTTTTTACAGTGTGATTCAATCTACTCGACCAGATTCGGCGTCCTTTTCATCCGGACCTTTGTCATTGTGTTCAGGTAAAATTTCAAATGTTTCGAGTCCCACGCTCTGCAATGACAAATTTTAGACGTAATAATTACAAAACATTTGACAAATATTATACATTTGTCCACGTCAATGTTATTTGACCCATTTCTGTCTTTCGCACATGCAGACAAGCTCAGGCGGCAGGACAAATGTCTAATACGGAAGTAGAAGTCGGCATTGAGTTCAATCAAACTGCTTCGGTTGCTGAAATCCCACGGGCTGAAGACGTTGCAAAGACCTTAGTGGACGCTGTGAATAACCCCAACAGCACCTTCAACCTCTCTATTGATGCCGCTTCTGTCGCTGTAATTCGTAAGTATACAGTAGGCCTGCATTTCCTTCCCATGCCTGTGAAAGCAGAGAAATATACCCCATGTCGTCAATAAGGAATCCATCACTCCTCGCGTTGGGGTGTGTCATTTCCTGTTTACTCGGTCACAAAGAGCATAGACAATCACACTTATCATGAAGTCCACGGTGACCTTAGCAAGACTATCTTTATCGTGACTTATCAGAGCTAAACTCTAGCAGCAATGTTTTTGTTTGCTCAAGAAAAAGGTGCTCTGAATACCCTCATTTTTTGTGCGTAATTATTTGTTTTTATAGAAAGCAGTATCCCATCAAATACCACAACAGCAGCGCCTGCCACTGAAGCTCCCCGAAGAGTCGTTGTCCTCTCAGCTACTTTGCAACAAGCATTCGTAAAACAACTCAATGATAAAAACAGCACGGAATTCAGACAACTCGAGGCAACAGTTGTGACTGCGGTTAGTACTCACTGTCATCATTTCTCTGTGCATTGCTTTTGGAGGTTTTAATCAACTTTGGAGAGTACTGTATTTCCAGTTTGTTCATGTTGTCCATTTATTCCTTTTTACAGTGTGATTCAATCTACACGACCAGATTCGGCGTCCTTTTCATCCGGACCTTTGTCATTGTGTTCAGGTAAAATTTCAAATGTTTCGAGTCCCACGCTCTGCAATAACAAATTTTAGACGTAATAATTACAAAACATTTGACAAATATTATACATTTGTCCACGTCAATGTTATTTGACCCATTTCTGTCTTTCGCACATGCAGACAAGCTCAGGCGGCAGGACAAATGTCTAATACGGAAGTAGAAGTCGGCATTGAGTTCAATCAAACTGCTTCGGTTGCTGAAATCCCACGGGCTGAAGACGTTGCAAAGACCTTAGTGGACGCTGTGAATAACCCCAACAGCACCTTCAACCTCTCTATTGATGCCGCTTCTGTCGCTGTAATTCGTAAGTATACAGTAGGCCTGCATTTCCTTCCCATGCCTGTGAAAGCAGAGAAATATACCCCATGTCGTCAATAAGGAATCCATCACTCCTCGCGTTGGGGTGTGTCATTTCCTGTTTCCTCGGTCACAAAGAGCATAGACAATCACACTTATCATGAAGTCCACGGTGACGTTGGCAAGACTATCTTCATCGTGACTTATCAGAGCTAAACTCTAGCGGCAATGTTTTTGTTTGATCAAGAAAAAGGTGCTCTGAATACCCTCATTTTTTGTGCGTAATTATTTGTTTTTATAGAAAGCAGTATCCCATCAAATACCACAACAGCAGCGCCTGCCACTGAAGCTCCCCGAAGAGTCGTTGTCCTCTCAGCTACTTTGCAACAAGCATTCGTAAAACAACTCAATGATAAAAACAGCACGGAATTCAGACAACTCGAGGCAACAGTTGTGACTGCGGTTAGTACTCACTGTCATCATTTCTCTGTGCATTGCTTTTGGAGGTTTTAGTCAACTTTGGAGAGTACTGTATTTCCAGTTTGTTCATGTTGTCCATTTATTCCTTTTTACAGTGTGATTCAATCTACACGACCAGATTCGGCGTCCTTTTCATCCGGACCTTTGTCATTGTGTTCAGGTAAAATTTCAAATGTTTCGAGTCCCACGCTCTGCAATGACAAATTTTAGACGTAATAATTACAAAACATTTGACAAATATTATACATTTGTCCACGTCAATGTTATTTGACCCATTTCTGTCTTTCGCACATGCAGACAAGCTCAGGCGGAAGGACAAATGTCTAATACGGAAGTAGAAGTCGGCATTGAGTTCAATCAAACTGCTTCGGCTGCTGAAATCCCACGGGCTGAAGACGTTGCAAAGACCTTAGTGGACGCTGTGAATAACCCCAACAGCACCTTCAACCTCTCTATTGATGCCGCTTCTGTCGCTGTAATTCGTAAGTATACAGTAGGCCTGCATTTCCTTCCCATTCCTGTGAAAGCAGAGAAATATACCCCATGTCGTCAATAAGGAATCCATCACTCCTCGCGTTGGGGTGTGTCATTTCCTGTTTCCTCGGTCACAAAGAGCATAGACAATCACACTTATCATGAAGTCCACGGTGACGTTGGCAAGACTATCTTCATCGTGACTTATCAGAGCTAAACTCTAGCGGCAATGTTTTTGTTTGATCAAGAAAAAGGTGCTCTGAATACCCTCATTTTTTGTGCGTAATTATTTGTTTTTATAGAAAGCAGTATCCCATCAAATACCACAACAGCAGCGCCTGCCACTGAAGCTCCCCGAAGAGTCGTTGTCCTCTCAGCTACTTTGCAACAAGCATTCGTAAAACAACTCAATGATAAAAACAGCACGGAATTCAGACAACTCGAGGCAACAGTTGTGACTGCGGTTAGTACTCACTGTCATCATTTCTCTGTGCATTGCTTTTGGAGGTTTTAATCAACTTTGGAGAGTACTGTATTTCCAGTTTGTTCATGTTGTCCATTTATTCCTTTTTACAGTGTGATTCAATCTACACGACCAGATTCGGCGTCCTTTTCATCCGGACCTTTGTCATTGTGTTCAGGTAAAATTTCAAATGTTTCGAGTCCCACGCTCTGCAATGACAAATTTTAGACGTAATAATTACAAAACATTTGACAAATATTATACATTTGTCCACGTCAATGTTATTTGACCCATTTCTGTCTTTCGCACATGCAGACAAGCTCAGGCGGCAGGACAAATGTCTAATACGGAAGTAGAAGTCGGCATTGAGTTCAATCAAACTGCTTCGGTTGCTGAAATCCCACGGGCTGAAGACGTTGCAAAGACCTTAGTGGACGCTGTGAATAACCCCAACAGCACCTTCAACCTCTCTATTGATGCCGCTTCTGTCGCTGTAATTCGTAAGTATACAGTAGGCCTGCATTTCCTTCCCATGCCTGTGAAAGCAGAGAAATATACCCCATGTCGTCAATAAGGAATCCATCACTCCTCGCGTTGGGGTGTGTCATTTCCTGTTTCCTCGGTCACAAAGAGCATAGACAATCACACTTATCATGAAGTCCACGGTGACGTTGGCAAGACTATCTTCATCGTGACTTATCAGAGCTAAACTCTAGCGGCAATGTTTTTGTTTGATCAAGAAAAAGGTGCTCTGAATACCCTCATTTTTTGTGCGTAATTATTTGTTTTTATAGAAAGCAGTATCCCATCAAATACCACAACAGCAGCGCCTGCCACTGAAGCTCCCCAAAGAGTCGTTGTCCTCTCAGCTACTTTGCAACAAGCATTCGTAAAACAACTCAATGATAAAAACAGCACGGAATTCAGACAACTCGAGGCAACAGTTGTGACTGCGGTTAGTACTCACTGTCATCATTTCTCTGTGCATTGCTTTTGGAGGTTTTAATCAACTTTGGAGAGTACTGTATTTCCAGTTTGTTCATGTTGTCCATTTATTCCTTTTTACAGTGTGATTCAATCTACACGACCAGATTCGGCGTCCTTTTCATCCGGACCTTTGTCATTGTGTTCAGGTAAAATTTCAAATGTTTCGAGTCCCACGCTCTGCAATAACAAATTTTAGACGTAATAATTACAAAACATTTGACAAATATTATACATTTGTCCACGTCAATGTTATTTGACCCATTTCTGTCTTTCGCACATGCAGACAAGCTCAGGCGGCAGGACAAATGTCTAATACGGAAGTAGAAGTCGGCATTGAGTTCAATCAAACTGCTTCGGTTGCTGAAATCCCACGGGCTGAAGACGTTGCAAAGACCTTAGTGGACGCTGTGAATAACCCCAACAGCACCTTCAACCTCTCTATTGATGCCGCTTCTGTCGCTGTAATTCGTAAGTATACAGTAGGCCTGCATTTCCTTCCCATGCCTGTGAAAGCAGAGAAATATACCCCATGTCGTCAATAAGGAATCCATCACTCCTCGCGTTGGGGTGTGTCATTTCCTGTTTCCTCGGTCACAAAGAGCATAGACAATCACACTTATCATGAAGTCCACGGTGACGTTGGCAAGACTATCTTCATCGTGACTTATCAGAGCTAAACTCTAGCGGCAATGTTTTTGTTTGATCAAGAAAAAGGTGCTCTGAATACCCTCATTTTTTGTGCGTAATTATTTGTTTTTATAGAAAGCAGTATCCCATCAAATACCACAACAGCAGCGCCTGCCACTGAAGCTCCCCGAAGAGTCGTTGTCCTCTCAGCTACTTTGCAACAAGCATTCGTAAAACAACTCAATGATAAAAACAGCACGGAATTCAGACAACTCGAGGCAACAGTTGTGACTGCGGTTAGTACTCACTGTCATCATTTCTCTGTGCATTGCTTTTGGAGGTTTTAGTCAACTTTGGAGAGTACTGTATTTCCAGTTTGTTCATGTTGTCCATTTATTCCTTTTTACAGTGTGATTCAATCTACACGACCAGATTCGGCGTCCTTTTCATCCGGACCTTTGTCATTGTGTTCAGGTAAAATTTCAAATGTTTCGAGTCCCACGCTCTGCAATAACAAATTTTAGACGTAATAATTACAAAACATTTGACAAATATTATACATTTGTCCACGTCAATGTTATTTGACCCATTTCTGTCTTTCGCACATGCAGACAAGCTCAGGCGGCAGGACAAATGTCTAATACGGAAGTAGAAGTCGGCATTGAGTTCAATCAAACTGCTTCGGCTGCTGAAATCCCACGGGCTGAAGACGTTGCAAAGACCTTAGTGGACGCTGTGAATAACCCCAACAGCACCTTCAACCTCTCTATTGATGCCGCTTCTGTCGCTGTAATTCGTAAGTATACAGTAGGCCTGCATTTCCTTCCCATGCCTGTGAAAGCAGAGAAATATACCCCATGTCGTCAATAAGGAATCCATCACTCCTCGCGTTGGGGTGTGTCATTTCCTGTTTCCTCGGTCACAAAGAGCATAGACAATCACACTTATCATGAAGTCCACGGTGACGTTGGCAAGACTATCTTCATCGTGACTTATCAGAGCTAAACTCTAGCGGCAATGTTTTTGTTTGATCAAGAAAAAGGTGCTCTGAATACCCTCATTTTTTGTGCGTAATTATTTGTTTTTATAGAAAGCAGTATCCCATCAAATACCACAACAGCAGCGCCTGCCACTGAAGCTCCCCGAAGAGTCGTTGTCCTCTCAGCTACTTTGCAACAAGCATTCGTAAAACAACTCAATGATAAAAACAGCACGGAATTCAGACAACTCGAGGCAACAGTTGTGACTGCGGTTAGTACTCACTGTCATCATTTCTCTGTGCATTGCTTTTGGAGGTTTTAGTCAACTTTGGAGAGTACTGTATTTCCAGTTTGTTCATGTTGTCCATTTATTCCTTTTTACAGTGTGATTCAATCTACACGACCAGATTCGGCGTCCTTTTCATCCGGACCTTTGTCATTGTGTTCAGGTAAAATTTCAAATGTTTCGAGTCCCACGCTCTGCAATGACAAATTTTAGACGTAATAATTACAAAACATTTGACAAATATTATACATTGGTCCACGTCAATGTTATTTGACCCATTTCTGTCTTTCGCACATGCAGACAAGCTCAGGCGGCAGGACAAATGTCTAATACGGAAGTAGAAGTCGGCATTGAGTTCAATCAAACTGCTTCGGCTGCTGAAATCCCACGGGCTGAAGACGTTGCAAAGACCTTAGTGGACGCTGTGAATAACCCCAACAGCACCTTCAACCTCTCTATTGATGCCGCTTCTGTCGCTGTAATTCGTAAGTATACAGTAGGCCTGCATTTCCTTCCCATGCCTGTGAAAGCAGAGAAATATACCCCATGTCGTCAATAAGGAATCCATCACTCCTCGCGTTGGGGTGTGTCATTTCCTGTTTCCTCGGTCACAAAGAGCATAGACAATCACACTTATCATGAAGTCCACGGTGACGTTGGCAAGACTATCTTCATCGTGACTTATCAGAGCTAAACTCTAGCGGCAATGTTTTTGTTTGATCAAGAAAAAGGTGCTCTGAATACCCTCATTTTTTGTGCGTAATTATTTGTTTTTATAGAAAGCAGTATCCCATCAAATACCACAACAGCAGCGCCTGCCACTGAAGCTCCCCGAAGAGTCGTTGTCCTCTCAGCTACTTTGCAACAAGCATTCGTAAAACAACTCAATGATAGAAACAGCACAGAATTCAGACAACTCGAGGCAACAGTTGTGACTGCGGTTAGTACTCACTGTCATCATTTCTCTGTGCATTGCTTTTGGAGGTTTTAGTCAACTTTGGAGAGTACTGTATTTCCAGTTTGTTCATGTTGTCCATTTATTCCTTTTTACAGTGTGATTCAATCTACACGACCAGATTCGGCGTCCTTTTCATCCGGACCTTTGTCATTGTGTTCAGGTAAAATTTCAAATGTTTCGAGTCCCACGCTCTGCAATAACAAATTTTAGACGTAATAATTACAAAACATTTGACAAATATTATACATTTGTCCACGTCAATGTTATTTGACCCATTTCTGTCTTTCGCACATGCAGACAAGCTCAGGCGGCAGGACAAATGTCTAATACGGAAGTAGAAGTCGGCATTGAGTTCAATCAAACTGCTTCGGCTGCTGAAATCCCACGGGCTGAAGACGTTGCAAAGACCTTAGTGGACGCTGTGAATAACCCCAACAGCACCTTCAACCTCTCTATTGATGCCGCTTCTGTCGCTGTAATTCGTAAGTATACAGTAGGCCTGCATTTCCTTCCCATGCCTGTGAAAGCAGAGAAATATACCCCATGTCGTCAATAAGGAATCCATCACTCCTCGCGTTGGGGTGTGTCATTTCCTGTTTCCTCGGTCACAAAGAGCATAGACAATCACACTTATCATGAAGTCCACGGTGACGTTGGCAAGACTATCTTCATCGTGACTTATCAGAGCTAAACTCTAGCGGCAATGTTTTTGTTTGATCAAGAAAAAGGTGCTCTGAATACCCTCATTTTTTGTGCGTAATTATTTGTTTTTATAGAAAGCAGTATCCCATCAAATACCACAACAGCAGCGCCTGCCACTGAAGCTCCCCGAAGAGTCGTTGTCCTCTCAGCTACTTTGCAACAAGCATTCGTAAAACAACTCAATGATAAAAACAGCACGGAATTCAGACAACTCGAGGCAACAGTTGTGACTGCGGTTAGTACTCACTGTCATCATTTCTCTGTGCATTGCTTTTGGAGGTTTTAGTCAACTTTGGAGAGTACTGTATTTCCAGTTTGTTCATGTTGTCCATTTATTCCTTTTTACAGTGTGATTCAATCTACACGACCAGATTCGGCGTCCTTTTCATCCGGACCTTTGTCATTGTGTTCAGGTAAAATTTCAAATGTTTCGAGTCCCACGCTCTGCAATGACAAATTTTAGACGTAATAATTACAAAACATTTGACAAATATTATACATTGGTCCACGTCAATGTTATTTGACCCATTTCTGTCTTTCGCACATGCAGACAAGCTCAGGCGGCAGGACAAATGTCTAATACGGAAGTAGAAGTCGGCATTGAGTTCAATCAAACTGCTTCGGCTGCTGAAATCCCACGGGCTGAAGACGTTGCAAAGACCTTAGTGGACGCTGTGAATAACCCCAACAGCACCTTCAACCTCTCTATTGATGCCGCTTCTGTCGCTGTAATTCGTAAGTATACAGTAGGCCTGCATTTCCTTCCCATGCCTGTGAAAGCAGAGAAATATACCCCATGTCGTCAATAAGGAATCCATCACTCCTCGCGTTGGGGTGTGTCATTTCCTGTTTCCTCGGTCACAAAGAGCATAGACAATCACACTTATCATGAAGTCCACGGTGACGTTGGCAAGACTATCTTCATCGTGACTTATCAGAGCTAAACTCTAGCGGCAATGTTTTTGTTTGATCAAGAAAAAGGTGCTCTGAATACCCTCATTTTTTGTGCGTAATTATTTGTTTTTATAGAAAGCAGTATCCCATCAAATACCACAACAGCAGCGCCTGCCACTGAAGCTCCCCGAAGAGTCGTTGTCCTCTCAGCTACTTTGCAACAAGCATTCGTAAAACAACTCAATGATAAAAACAGCACGGAATTCAGACAACTCGAGGCAACAGTTGTGACTGCGGTTAGTACTCACTGTCATCATTTCTCTGTGCATTGCTTTTGGAGGTTTTAGTCAACTTTGGAGAGTACTGTATTTCCAGTTTGTTCATGTTGTCCATTTATTCCTTTTTACAGTGTGATTCAATCTACACGACCAGATTCGGCGTCCTTTTCATCCGGACCTTTGTCATTGTGTTCAGGTAAAATTTCAAATGTTTTGAGTCCCACGCTCTGCAATGACAAATTTTAGACGTAATAATTACAAAACATTTGACAAATATTATACATTGGTCCACGTCAATGTTATTTGACCCATTTCTGTCTTTCGCACATGCAGACAAGCTCAGGCGGCAGGACAAATGTCTAATACGGAAGTAGAAGTCGGCATTGAGTTCAATCAAACTGCTTCGGTTGCTGAAATCCCACGGGCTGAAGACGTTGCAAAGACCTTAGTGGACGCTGTGAATAACCCCAACAGCACCTTCAACCTCTCTATTGATGCCGCTTCTGTCGCTGTAATACGTAAGTATACAGTAGGCCTGAATTTCCTTCCCATGCCTGTGAAAGCAGAGAAATATACCCCATGTCGTCAATAAGGAATCCATCACTCCTCGCGTTGGGGTGTGTCATTTCCTGTTTCCTCGGTCACAAAGAGCATAGACAATCACACTTATCATGAAGTCCACGGTGACGTTGGCAAGACTATCTTTATCGTGACTTATCAGAGCTAAACTCTAGCAGCAATGTTTTTGTTTGATCAAGAAAAAGGTGCTCTGAATACCCTCATTTTTTGTGCGTAATTATTTGTTTTTATAGAAAGCAGTATCCCATCAAATACCACAACAGCAGCGCCTGCCACTGAAGCTCCCCGAAGAGTCGTTGTCCTCTCAGCTACTTTGCAACAAGCATTCGTAAAACAACTCAATGATAAAAACAGCACGGAATTCAGACAACTCGAGGCAACAGTTGTGACTGCGGTTAGTACTCACTGTCATCATTTCTCTGTGCATTGCTTTTGGAGGTTTTAGTCAACTTTGGAGAGTACTGTATTTCCAGTTTGTTCATGTTGTCCATTTATTCCTTTTTACAGTGTGATTCAATCTACACGACCAGATTCGGCGTCCTTTTCATCCGGACCTTTGTCATTGTGTTCAGGTAAAATTTCAAATGTTTCGAGTCCCACGCTCTGCAATGACAAATTTTAGACGTAATAATTACAAAACATTTGACAAATATTATACATTGGTCCACGTCAATGTTATTTGACCCATTTCTGTCTTTCGCACATGCAGACAAGCTCAGGCGGCAGGACAAATGTCTAATACGGAAGTAGAAGTCGGCATTGAGTTCAATCAAACTGCTTCGGCTGCTGAAATCCCACGGGCTGAAGACGTTGCAAAGACCTTAGTGGAAGCTGTGAATAACCCCAACAGCACCTTCAACCTCTCTATTGATGCCGCTTCTGTCGCTGTAATACGTAAGTATACAGTAGGCCTGAATTTCCTTCCCATGCCTGTGAAAGCAGAGAAATGTACCCCATGTCGTCAATAAGGAATCCATCACTCCTCGCGTTGGGGTGTGTCATTTCCTGTTTCCTCGGTCACAAAGAGCATAGACAATCACACTTATCATGAAGTCCACGGTGACGTTGGCAAGACTATCTTCATCGTGACTTATCAGAGCTAAACTCTAGCGGCAATGTTTTTGTTTGATCAAGAAAAAGGTGCTCTGAATACCCTCATTTTTTGTGCGTAATTATTTGTTTTTATAGAAAGCAGTATCCCATCAAATACCACAACAGCAGCGCCTGCCACTGAAGCTCCCCGAAGAGTCGTTGTCCTCTCAGCTACTTTGCAACAAGCATTCGTAAAACAACTCAATGATAAAAACAGCACGGAATTCAGACAACTCGAGGCAACAGTTGTGACTGCGGTTAGTACTCACTGTCATCATTTCTCTGTGCATTGCTTTTGGAGGTTTTAGTCAACTTTGGAGAGTACTGTATTTCCAGTTTGTTCATGTTGTCCATTTATTCCTTTTTACAGTGTGATTCAATCTACACGACCAGATTCGGCGTCCTTTTCATCCGGACCTTTGTCATTGTGTTCAGGTAAAATTTCAAATGTTTTGAGTCCCACGCTCTGCAATGACAAATTTTAGACGTAATAATTACAAAACATTTGACAAATATTATACATTGGTCCACGTCAATGTTATTTGACCCATTTCTGTCTTTCGCACATGCAGACAAGCTCAGGCGGCAGGACAAATGTCTAATACGGAAGTAGAAGTCGGCATTGAGTTCAATCAAACTGCTTCGCTTGCTGAAATCCCACGGGCTGAAGACGTTGCAAAGACCTTAGTGGACGCTGTGAATAACCCCAACAGCACCTTCAACCTCTCTATTGATGCCGCTTCTGTCGCTGTAATACGTAAGTATACAGTAGGCCTGAATTTCCTTCCCATGCCTGTGAAAGCAGAGAAATATACCCCATGTCGTCAATAAGGAATCCATCACTCCTCGCGTTGGGGTGTGTCATTTCCTGTTTCCTCGGTCACAAAGAGCATAGACAATCACACTTATCATGAAGTCCACGGTGACGTTGGCAAGACTATCTTTATCGTGACTTATCAGAGCTAAACTCTAGCAGCAATGTTTTTGTTTGATCAAGAAAAAGGTGCTCTGAATACCCTCATTTTTTGTGCGTAATTATTTGTTTTTATAGAAAGCAGTATCCCATCAAATACCACAACAGCAGCGCCTGCCACTGAAGCTCCCCGAAGAGTCGTTGTCCTCTCAGCTACTTTGCAACAAGCATTCGTAAAACAACTCAATGATAAAAACAGCACGGAATTCAGACAACTCGAGGCAACAGTTGTGACTGCGGTTAGTACTCACTGTCATCATTTCTCTGTGCATTGCTTTTGGAGGTTTTAGTCAACTTTGGAGAGTACTGTATTTCCAGTTTGTTCATGTTGTCCATTTATTCCTTTTTACAGTGTGATTCAATCTACACGACCAGATTCGGCGTCCTTTTCATCCGGACCTTTGTCATTGTGTTCAGGTAAAATTTCAAATGTTTCGAGTCCCACGCTCTGCAATGACAAATTTTAGACGTAATAATTACAAAACATTTGACAAATATTATACATTGGTCCACGTCAATGTTATTTGACCCATTTCTGTCTTTCGCACATGCAGACAAGCTCAGGCGGCAGGACAAATGTCTAATACGGAAGTAGAAGTCGGCATTGAGTTCAATCAAACTGCTTCGGCTGCTGAAATCCCACGGGCTGAAGACGTTGCAAAGACCTTAGTGGAAGCTGTGAATAACCCCAACAGCACCTTCAACCTCTCTATTGATGCCGCTTCTGTCGCTGTAATACGTAAGTATACAGTAGGCCTGAATTTCCTTCCCATGCCTGTGAAAGCAGAGAAATGTACCCCATGTCGTCAATAAGGAATCCATCACTCCTCGCGTTGGGGTGTGTCATTTCCTGTTTCCTCGGTCACAAAGAGCATAGACAATCACACTTATCATGAAGTCCACGGTGACGTTGGCAAGACTATCTTCATCGTGACTTATCAGAGCTAAACTCTAGCGGCAATGTTTTTGTTTGATCAAGAAAAAGGTGCTCTGAATACCCTCATTTTTTGTGCGTAATTATTTGTTTTTATAGAAAGCAGTATCCCATCAAATACCACAACAGCAGCGCCTGCCACTGAAGCTCCCCGAAGAGTCGTTGTCCTCTCAGCTACTTTGCAACAAGCATTCGTAAAACAACTCAATGATAAAAACAGCACGGAATTCAGACAACTCGAGGCAACAGTTGTGACTGCGGTTAGTACTCACTGTCATCATTTCTCTGTGCATTGCTTTTGGAGGTTTTAGTCAACTTTGGAGAGTACTGTATTTCCAGTTTGTTCATGTTGTCCATTTATTCCTTTTTACAGTGTGATTCAATCTACACGACCAGATTCGGCGTCCTTTTCATCCGGACCTTTGTCATTGTGTTCAGGTAAAATTTCAAATGTTTCGAGTCCCACGCTCTGCAATGACAAATTTTAGACGTAATAATTACAAAACATTTGACAAATATTATACATTGGTCCACGTCAATGTTATTTGACCCATTTCTGTCTTTCGCACATGCAGACAAGCTCAGGCGGCAGGACAAATGTCTAATACGGAAGTAGAGGTTGGCATTGAGTTCAATCAAACTGCTTCGGCTGCTGAAATCCCACGGGCTGAAGACGTTGCAAAGACCTTAGTGGACGCTGTGAATAACCCCAACAGCACCTTCAACCTCTCTATTGATGCCGCTTCTGTCGCTGTAATTCGTAAGTATACAGTAGGCCTGAATTTCCTTCCCATGCCTGTGAAAGCAGAGAAATATACCCCATGTCGTCAATAAGGAATCCATCACTCCTCGCGTTGGGGTGTGTCATTTCCTGTTTCCTCGGTCACAAAGAGCATAGACAATCACACTTATCATGAAGTCCACGGTGACGTTGGCAAGACTATCTTCATCGTGACTTATCAGAGCTAAACTCTAGCGGCAATGTTTTTGTTTGATCAAGAAAAAGGTGCTCTGAATACCCTCATTTTTTGTGCGTAATTATTTGTTTTTATAGAAAGCAGTATCCCATCAAATACCACAACAGCAGCGCCTGCCACTGAAGCTCCCCGAAGAGTCGTTGTCCTCTCAGCTACTTTGCAACAAGCATTCGTAAAACAACTCAATGATAAAAACAGCACGGAATTCAGACAACTCGAGGCAACAGTTGTGACTGCGGTTAGTACTCACTGTCATCATTTCTCTGTGCATTGCTTTTGGAGGTTTTAGTCAACTTTGGAGAGTACTGTATTTCCAGTTTGTTCATGTTGTCCATTTATTCCTTTTTACAGTGTGATTCAATCTACACGACCAGATTCGGCGTCCTTTTCATCCGGACCTTTGTCATTGTGTTCAGGTAAAATTTCAAATGTTTTGAGTCCCACGCTCTGCAATGACAAATTTTAGACGTAATAATTACAAAACATTTGACAAATATTATACATTGGTCCACGTCAATGTTATTTGACCCATTTCTGTCTTTCGCACATGCAGACAAGCTCAGGCGGCAGGACAAATGTCTAATACGGAAGTAGAGGTCGGCATTGAGTTCAATCAAACTGCTTCGCTTGCTGAAATCCCACGGGCTGAAGACGTTGCAAAGACCTTAGTGGACGCTGTGAATAACCCCAACAGCACCTTCAACCTCTCTATTGATGCCGCTTCTGTCGCTGTAATTCGTAAGTATACAGTAGGCCTGAATTTCCTTCCCATGCCTGTGAAAGCAGAGAAATGTACCCTATGTCGTCAATAAGGAATCCATCACTCCTCGCGTTGGGGTGTGTCATTTCCTGTTTCCTCGGTCACAAAGAGCATAGACAATCACACTTATCATGAAGTCCACGGTGACGTTGGCAAGACTATCTTCATCGTGACTTATCAGAGCTAAACTCTAGCAGCAATGTTTTTGTTTGATCAAGAAAAAGGTGCTCTGAATACCCTCATTTTTTGTGCGTAATTATTTGTTTTTATAGAAAGCAGTATCCCATCAAATACCACAACAGCAGCGCCTGCCACTGAAGCTCCCCGAAGAGTCGTTGTCCTCTCAGCTACTTTGCAACAAGCATTCGTAAAACAACTCAATGATAAAAACAGCACGGAATTCAGACAACTCGAGGCAACAGTTGTGACTGCGGTTAGTACTCACTGTCATCATTTCTCTGTGCATTGCTTTTGGAGGTTTTAGTCAACTTTGGAGAGTACTGTATTTCCAGTTTGTTCATGTTGTCCATTTATTCCTTTTTACAGTGTGATTCAATCTACACGACCAGATTCGGCGTCCTTTTCATCCGGACCTTTGTCATTGTGTTCAGGTAAAATTTCAAATGTTTCGAGTCCCACGCTCTGCAATGACAAATTTTAGACGTAATAATTACAAAACATTTGACAAATATTATACATTGGTCCACGTCAATGTTATTTGACCCATTTCTGTCTTTCGCACATGCAGACAAGCTCAGGCGGCAGGACAAATGTCTAATACGGAAGTAGAAGTCGGCATTGAGTTCAATCAAACTGCTTCGGTTGCTGAAATCCCACGGGCTGAAGACGTTGCAAAGACCTTAGTGGACGCTGTGAATAACCCCAACAGCACCTTCAACCTCTCTATTGATGCCGCTTCTGTCGCTGTAATTCGTAAGTATACAGTAGGCCTGCATTTCCTTCCCATGCCTGTGAAAGCAGAGAAATATACCCCATGTCGTCAATAAGGAATCCATCACTCCTCGCGTTGGGGTGTGTCATTTCCTGTTTCCTCGGTCACAAAGAGCATAGACAATCACACTTATCATGAAGTCCACGGTGACGTTGGCAAGACTATCTTCATCGTGACTTATCAGAGCTAAACTCTAGCGGCAATGTTTTTGTTTGATCAAGAAAAAGGTGCTCTGAATACCCTCATTTTTTGTGCGTAATTATTTGTTTTTATAGAAAGCAGTATCCCATCAAATACCACAACAGCAGCGCCTGCCACTGAAGCTCCCCGAAGAGTCGTTGTCCTCTCAGCTACTTTGCAACAAGCATTCGTAAAACAACTCAATGATAAAAACAGCACGGAATTCAGACAACTCGAGGCAACAGTTGTGACTGCGGTTAGTACTCACTGTCATCATTTCTCTGTGCATTGCTTTTGGAGGTTTTAGTCAACTTTGGAGAGTACTGTATTGCCAGTTTGTTCATGTTGTCCATTTATTCCTTTTTACAGTGTGATTCAATCTACACGACCAGATTCGGCGTCCTTTTCATCCGGACCTTTGTCATTGTGTTCAGGTAAAATTTCAAATGTTTCGAGTCCCACGCTCTGCAATGACAAATTTTAGACGTAATAATTACAAAACATTTGACAAATATTATACATTGGTCCACGTCAATGTTATTTGACCCATTTCTGTCTTTCGCACATGCAGACAAGCTCAGGCGGCAGGACAAATGTCTAATACGGAAGTAGAGGTCGGCATTGAGTTCAATCAAACTGCTTCGCTTGCTGAAATCCCACGGGCTGAAGACGTTGCAAAGACCTTAGTGGACGCTCTGAATAACCCCAACAGCACCTTCAACCTCTCTATTGATGCCGCTTCTGTCGCTGTAATTCGTAAGTATACAGTAGGCCTGAATTTCCTTCACATGCCTGTGAAAGCAGAGAAATGTACCCCATGTCGTCAATAAGGAATCCATCACTCCTCGCGTTGGGGTGTGTCATTTCCTGTTTCCTCGGTCACAAAGAGCATAGACAATCACACTTATCATGAAGTCCACGGTGACGTTGGCAAGACTATCTTCATCGTGACTTATCAGAGCTAAACTCTAGCAGCAATGTTTTTGTTTGATCAAGAAAAAGGTGCTCTGAATACCCTCATTTTTTCTGCGTAATTATTTGTTTTTATAGAAAGCAGTATCCCATCAAATACCACAACAGCAGCGCCTGCCACTGAAGCTCCCCGAAGAGTCGTTGTCCTCTCAGCTACTTTGCAACAAGCATTCGTAAAACAACTCAATGATAAAAACAGCACGGAATTCAGACAACTCGAGGCAACAGTTGTGACTGCGGTTAGTACTCACTGTCATCATTTCTCTGTGCATTGCTTTTGGAGGTTTTAGTCAACTTTGGAGAGTACTGTATTTCCAGTTTGTTCATGTTGTCCATTTATTCCTTTTTACAGTGTGATTCAATCTACACGACCAGATTCGGCGTCCTTTTCATCCGGACCTTTGTCATTGTGTTCAGGTAAAATTTCAAATGTTTTGAGTCCCACGCTCTGCAATGACAAATTTTAGACGTAATAATTACAAAACATTTGACAAATATTATACATTGGTCCACGTCAATGTTATTTGACCCATTTCTGTCTTTCGCACATGCAGACAAGCTCAGGCGGCAGGACAAATGTCTAATACGGAAGTAGAGGTCGGCATTGAGTTCAATCAAACTGCTTCGGCTGCTGAAATCCCACGGGCTGAAGACGTTGCAAAGACCTTAGTGGACGCTGTGAATAACCCCAACAACACCTTCAACCTCTCTATTGATGCCGCTTCTGTCGCTGTAATTCGTAAGTATACAGTAGGCCTGCATTTCCTTCCCATGCCTGTGAAAGCAAAGAAATATACCCCATGTCGTCAATAAGGAATCCATCACTCCTCGCGTTGGGGTGTGTCATTTCCTGTTTCCTCGGTCACAAAGAGCATAGACAATCACACTTATCATGAAGTCCACGGTGACGTTGGCAAGACTATCTTCATCGTGACTTATCAGAGCTAAACTCTAGCAGCAATGTTTTTGTTTGATCAAGAAAAAGGTGCTCTGAATACCCTCATTTTTTGTGCGTAATTATTTGTTTTTATAGAAAGCAGTATCCCATCAAATACCACAACAGCAGCGCCTGCCACTGAAGCTCCCCGAAGAGTCGTTGTCCTCTCAGCTACTTTGCAACAAGCATTCGTAAAACAACTCAATGATAAAAACAGCACGGAATTCAGACAACTCGAGGCAACAGTTGTGACTGCGGTTAGTACTCACTGTCATCATTTCTCTGTGCATTGCTTTTGGAGGTTTTAGTCAACTTTGGAGAGTACTGTATTTCCAGTTTGTTCATGTTGTCCATTTATTCCTTTTTACAGTGTGATTCAATCTACACGACCAGATTCGGCGTCCTTTTCATCCGGACCTTTGTCATTGTGTTCAGGTAAAATTTCAAATGTTTTGAGTCCCACGCTCTGCAATGACAAATTTTAGACGTAATAATTACAAAACATTTGACAAATATTATACATTGGTCCACGTCAATGTTATTTGACCCATTTCTGTCTTTCGCACATGCAGACAAGCTCAGGCGGCAGGACAAATGTCTAATACGGAAGTAGAGGTCGGCATTGAGTTCAATCAAACTGCTTCGGCTGCTGAAATCCCACGGGCTGAAGACGTTGCAAAGACCTTAGTGGACGCTGTGAATAACCCCAACAGCACCTTCAACCTCTCTATTGATGCCGCTTCTGTCGCTGTAATTCGTAAGTATACAGTAGGCCTGCATTTCCTTCCCATGCCTGTGAAAGCAAAGAAATATACCCCATGTCGTCAATAAGGAATCCATCACTCCTCGCGTTGGGGTGTGTCATTTCCTGTTTCCTCGGTCACAAAGAGCATAGACAATCACACTTATCATGAAGTCCACGGTGACGTTGGCAAGACTATCTTCATCGTGACTTATCAGAGCTAAACTCTAGCAGCAATGTTTTTGTTTGATCAAGAAAAAGGTGCTCTGAATACCCTCATTTTTTGTGCGTAATTATTTGTTTTTATAGAAAGCAGTATCCCATCAAATACCACAACAGCAGCGCCTGCCACTGAAGCTCCCCGAAGAGTCGTTGTCCTCTCAGTTACTTTGCAACAAGCATTCGTAAAACAACTCAATGATAAAAACAGCACGGAATTCAGACAACTCGAGGCAACAGTTGTGACTGCGGTTAGTACTCACTGTCATCATTTCTCTGTGCATTGCTTTTGGAGGTTTTAGTCAACTTTGGAGAGTACTGTATTTCCAGTTTGTTCATGTTGTCCATTTATTCCTTTTTACAGTGTGATTCAATCTACACGACCAGATTCGGCGTCCTTTTCATCCGGACCTTTGTCATTGTGTTCAGGTAAAATTTCAAATGTTTCGAGTCCCACGCTCTGCAATGACAAATTTTAGACGTAATAATTACAAAACATTTGACAAATATTATACATTGGTCCACGTCAATGTTATTTGACCCATTTCTGTCTTTCGCACATGCAGACAAGCTCAGGCGGCAGGACAAATGTCTAATACGGAAGTAGAGGTTGGCATTGAGTTCAATCAAACTGCTTCGGCTGCTGAAATCCCACGGGCTGAAGACGTTGCAAAGACCTTAGTGGACGCTGTGAATAACCCCAACAGCACCTTCAACCTCTCTATTGATGCCGCTTCTGTCGCTGTAATTCGTAAGTATACAGTAGGCCTGCATTTCCTTCCCATGCCTGTGAAAGCAGAGAAATATACCCCATGTCGTCAATAAGGAATCCATCACTCCTCGCGTTGGGGTGTGTCATTTCCTGTTTCCTCGGTCACAAAGAGCATAGACAATCACACTTATCATGAAGTCCACGGTGACGTTGGCAAGACTATCTTTATCGTGACTTATCAGAGCTAAACTCTAGCGGCAATGTTTTTGTTTGATCAAGAAAAAGGTGCTCTGAATACCCTCATTTTTTGTGCGTAATTATTTGTTTTTATAGAAAGCAGTATCCCATCAAATACCACAACAGCAGCGCCTGCCACTGAAGCTCCCCGAAGAGTCGTTGTCCTCTCAGCTACTTTGCAACAAGCATTCGTAAAACAACTCAATGATAAAAACAGCACGGAATTCAGACAACTCGAGGCAACAGTTGTGACTGCGGTTAGTACTCACTGTCATCATTTCTCTGTGCATTGCTTTTGGAGGTTTTAGTCAACTTTGGAGAGTACTGTATTTCCAGTTTGTTCATGTTGTCCATTTATTCCTTTTTACAGTGTGATTCAATCTACACGACCAGATTCGGCGTCCTTTTCCGCCGGACCTTTGTCATTGTGTTCAGGTAAAATTTCAAATGTTTTGAGTCCCACGCTCTGCAATGACAAATTTTAGACGTAATAATTACAAAACATTTGACAAATATTATACATTGGTCCACGTCAATGTTATTTGACCCATTTCTGTCTTTCGCACATGCAGACAAGCTCAGGCGGCAGGACAAATGTCTAATACGGAAGTAGAAGTCGGCATTGAGTTCAATCAAACTGCTTCGGCTGCTGAAATCCCACGGGCTGAAGACGTTGCAAAGACCTTAGTGGACGCTGTGAATAACCCCAACAGCACCTTCAACCTCTCTATTGATGCCGCTTCTGTCGCTGTAATACGTAAGTATACAGTAGGCCTGAATTTCCTTCCCATGCCTGTGAAAGCAGAGAAATGTACCCCATGTCGTCAATAAGGAATCCATCACTCCTCGCGTTGGGGTGTGTCATTTCCTGTTTCCTCGGTCACAAAGAGCATAGACAATCACACTTATCATGAAGTCCACGGTGACGTTGGCAAGACTATCTTCATCGTGACTTATCAGAGCTAAACTCTAGCAGCAATGTTTTTGTTTGATCAAGAAAAAGGTGCTCTGAATACCCTCATTTTTTGTGCGTAATTATTTGTTTTTATAGAAAGCAGTATCCCATCAAATACCACAACAGCAGCGCCTGCCACTGAAGCTCCCCGAAGAGTCGTTGTCCTCTCAGCTACTTTGCAACAAGCATTCGTAAAACAACTCAATGATAAAAACAGCACGGAATTCAGACAACTCGAGGCAACAGTTGTGACTGCGGTTAGTACTCACTGTCATCATTTCTCTGTGCATTGCTTTTGGAGGTTTTAGTCAACTTTGGAGAGTACTGTATTTCCAGTTTGTTCATGTTGTCCATTTATTCCTTTTTACAGTGTGATTCAATCTACACGACCAGATTCGGCGTCCTTTTCATCCGGACCTTTGTCATTGTGTTCAGGTAAAATTTCAAATGTTTCGAGTCCCACGCTCTGCAATGACAAATTTTAGACGTAATAATTACAAAACATTTGACAAATATTATACATTGGTCCACATCAATGTTATTTGACCCATTTCTGTCTTTCGCACATGCAGACAAGCTCAGGCGGCAGGACAAATGTCTAATACGGAAGTAGAAGTCGGCATTGAGTTCAATCAAACTGCTTCGGTTGCTGAAATCCCACGGGCTGAAGACGTTGCAAAGACCTTAGTGGACGCTGTGAATAACCCCAACAGCACCTTCAACCTCTCTATTGATGCCGCTTCTGTCGCTGTAATTCGTAAGTATACAGTAGGCCTGCATTTCCTTCCCATGCCTGTGAAAGCAGAGAAATATACCCCATGTCGTCAATAAGGAATCCATCACTCCTCGCGTTG
Organism: Gasterosteus aculeatus; assembly: GCF_964276395.1. Taxonomy (NCBI): domain Eukaryota; kingdom Metazoa; phylum Chordata; class Actinopteri; order Perciformes; family Gasterosteidae; genus Gasterosteus; species Gasterosteus aculeatus. The sequence continues at coordinate 5,571,032 of NC_135694.1, read as the reverse complement.
GGGTGTGTCATTTCCTGTTTCCTCGGTCACAAAGAGCATAGACAATCACACTTATCATGAAGTCCACGGTGACGTTGGCAAGACTATCTTCATCGTGACTTATCAGAGCTAAACTCTAGCGGCAATGTTTTTGTTTGATCAAGAAAAAGGTGCTCTGAATACCCTCATTTTTTGTGCGTAATTATTTGTTTTTATAGAAAGCAGTATCCCATCAAATACCACAACAGCAGCGCCTGCCACTGAAGCTCCCCGAAGAGTCGTTGTCCTCTCAGCTACTTTGCAACAAGCATTCGTAAAACAACTCAATGATAAAAACAGCACGGAATTCAGACAACTCGAGGCAACAGTTGTGACTGCGGTTAGTACTCACTGTCATCATTTCTCTGTGCATTGCTTTTGGAGGTTTTAGTCAACTTTGGAGAGTACTGTATTTCCAGTTTGTTCATGTTGTCCATTTATTCCTTTTTACAGTGTGATTCAATCTACACGACCAGATTCGGCGTCCTTTTCATCCGGACCTTTGTCATTGTGTTCAGGTAAAATTTCAAATGTTTTGAGTCCCACGCTCTGCAATGACAAATTTTAGACGTAATAATTACAAAACATTTGACAAATATTATACATTGGTCCACGTCAATGTTATTTGACCCATTTCTGTCTTTCGCACATGCAGACAAGCTCAGGCGGCAGGACAAATGTCTAATACGGAAGTAGAAGTCGGCATTGAGTTCAATCAAACTGCTTCGGCTGCTGAAATCCCACGGGCTGAAGACGTTGCAAAGACCTTAGTGGACGCTGTGAATAACCCCAACAGCACCTTCAACCTCTCTATTGATGCCGCTTCTGTCGCTGTAATACGTAAGTATACAGTAGGCCTGAATTTCCTTCCCATGCCTGTGAAAGCAGAGAAATGTACCCCATGTCGTCAATAAGGAATCCATCACTCCTCGCGTTGGGGTGTGTCATTTCCTGTTTCCTCGGTCACAAAGAGCATAGACAATCACACTTATCATGAAGTCCACGGTGACGTTGGCAAGACTATCTTCATCGTGACTTATCAGAGCTAAACTCTAGCAGCAATGTTTTTGTTTGATCAAGAAAAAGGTGCTCTGAATACCCTCATTTTTTGTGCGTAATTATTTGTTTTTATAGAAAGCAGTATCCCATCAAATACCACAACAGCAGCGCCTGCCACTGAAGCTCCCCGAAGAGTCGTTGTCCTCTCAGCTACTTTGCAACAAGCATTCGTAAAACAACTCAATGATAAAAACAGCACGGAATTCAGACAACTCGAGGCAACAGTTGTGACTGCGGTTAGTACTCACTGTCATCATTTCTCTGTGCATTGCTTTTGGAGGTTTTAGTCAACTTTGGAGAGTACTGTATTTCCAGTTTGTTCATGTTGTCCATTTATTCCTTTTTACAGTGTGATTCAATCTACACGACCAGATTCGGCGTCCTTTTCATCCGGACCTTTGTCATTGTGTTCAGGTAAAATTTCAAATGTTTCGAGTCCCACGCTCTGCAATGACAAATTTTAGACGTAATAATTACAAAACATTTGACAAATATTATACATTGGTCCACATCAATGTTATTTGACCCATTTCTGTCTTTCGCACATGCAGACAAGCTCAGGCGGCAGGACAAATGTCTAATACGGAAGTAGAAGTCGGCATTGAGTTCAATCAAACTGCTTCGGTTGCTGAAATCCCACGGGCTGAAGACGTTGCAAAGACCTTAGTGGACGCTGTGAATAACCCCAACAGCACCTTCAACCTCTCTATTGATGCCGCTTCTGTCGCTGTAATTCGTAAGTATACAGTAGGCCTGCATTTCCTTCCCATGCCTGTGAAAGCAGAGAAATATACCCCATGTCGTCAATAAGGAATCCATCACTCCTCGCGTTGGGGTGTGTCATTTCCTGTTTCCTCGGTCACAAAGAGCATAGACAATCACACTTATCATGAAGTCCACGGTGACGTTGGCAAGACTATCTTCATCGTGACTTATCAGAGCTAAACTCTAGCGGCAATGTTTTTGTTTGATCAAGAAAAAGGTGCTCTGAATACCCTCATTTTTTGTGCGTAATTATTTGTTTTTATAGAAAGCAGTATCCCATCAAATACCACAACAGCAGCGCCTGCCACTGAAGCTCCCCGAAGAGTCGTTGTCCTCTCAGCTACTTTGCAACAAGCATTCGTAAAACAACTCAATGATAAAAACAGCACGGAATTCAGACAACTCGAGGCAACAGTTGTGACTGCGGTTAGTACTCACTGTCATCATTTCTCTGTGCATTGCTTTTGGAGGTTTTAGTCAACTTTGGAGAGTACTGTATTTCCAGTTTGTTCATGTTGTCCATTTATTCCTTTTTACAGTGTGATTCAATCTACACGACCAGATTCGGCGTCCTTTTCATCCGGACCTTTGTCATTGTGTTCAGGTAAAATTTCAAATGTTTCAAGTCCCACGCTCTGCAATGACAAATTTTAGACGTAATAATTACAAAACATTTGACAAATATTATACATTAGTCCACGTCAATGTTATTTGACCCATTTCTGTCTTTCGCACATGCAGACAAGCTCAGGCGGCAGGACAAATGTCTAATACGGAAGTAGAAGTCGGCATTGAGTTCAATCAAACTGCTTCGCTTGCTGAAATCCCACGGGCTGAAGACGTTGCAAAGACCTTAGTGGACGCTGTGAATAACCCCAACAGCACCTTCAACCTCTCTATTGATGCCGCTTCTGTCGCTGTAATACGTAAGTATACAGTAGGCCTGAATTTCCTTCCCATGCCTGTGAAAGCAGAGAAATGTACCCCATGTCGTCAATAAGGAATCCATCACTCCTCGCGTTGGGGTGTGTCATTTCCTGTTTCCTCGGTCACAAAGAGCATAGACAATCACACTTATCATGAAGTCCACGGTGACGTTGGCAAGACTATCTTCATCGTGACTTATCAGAGCTAAACTCTAGCAGCAATGTTTTTGTTTGATCAAGAAAAAGGTGCTCTGAATACCCTCATTTTTTGTGCGTAATTATTTGTTTTTATAGAAAGCAGTATCCCATCAAATACCACAACAGCAGCGCCTGCCACTGAAGCTCCCCGAAGAGTCGTTGTCCTCTCAGCTACTTTGCAACAAGCATTCGTAAAACAACTCAATGATAAAAATAGCACGGAATTCAGACAACTCGAGGCAACAGTTGTGACTGCGGTTAGTACTCACTGTCATCATTTCTCTGTGCATTGCTTTTGGAGGTTTTAGTCAACTTTGGAGAGTACTGTATTTCCAGTTTGTTCATGTTGTCCATTTATTCCTTTTTACAGTGTGATTCAATCTACACGACCAGATTCGGCGTCCTTTTCATCCGGACCTTTGTCATTGTGTTCAGGTAAAATTTCAAATGTTTCGAGTCCCACGCTCTGCAATGACAAATTTTAGACGTAATAATTACAAAACATTTGACAAATATTATACATTGGTCCACGTCAATGTTATTTGACCCATTTCTGTCTTTCGCACATGCAGACAAGCTCAGGCGGCAGGACAAATGTCTAATACGGAAGTAGAAGTCGGCATTGAGTTCAATCAAACTGCTTCGGCTGCTGAAATCCCACGGGCTGAAGACGTTGCAAAGACCTTAGTGGACGCTGTGAATAACCCCAACAACACCTTCAACCTCTCTATTGATGCCGCTTCTGTCGCTGTAATTCGTAAGTATACAGTAGGCCTGCATTTCCTTTCCATGCCTGTGAAAGCAGAGAAATATACCCCATGTCGTCAATAAGGAATCCATCACTCCTCGCGTTGGGGTGTGTCATTTCCTGTTTCCTCGGTCACAAAGAGCATAGACAATCACACTTATCATGAAGTCCACGGTGACGTTGGCAAGACTATCTTCATCGTGACTTATCAGAGCTAAACTCTAGCGGCAATGTTTTTGTTTGATCAAGAAAAAGGTGCTCTGAATACCCTCATTTTTTGTGCGTAATTATTTGTTTTTATAGAAAGCAGTATCCCATCAAATACCACAACAGCAGCGCCTGCCACTGAAGCTCCCCGAAGAGTCGTTGTCCTCTCAGCTACTTTGCAACAAGCATTCGTAAAACAACTCAATGATAAAAACAGCACGGAATTCAGACAACTCGAGGCAACAGTTGTGACTGCGGTTAGTACTCACTGTCATCATTTCTCTGTGCATTGCTTTTGGAGGTTTTAGTCAACTTTGGAGAGTACTGTATTTCCAGTTTGTTCATGTTGTCCATTTATTCCTTTTTACAGTGTGATTCAATCTACACGACCAGATTCGGCGTCCTTTTCATCCGGACCTTTGTCATTGTGTTCAGGTAAAATTTCAAATGTTTTGAGTCCCACGCTCTGCAATGACAAATTTTAGACGTAATAATTACAAAACATTTGACAAATATTATACATTGGTCCACGTCAATGTTATTTGACCCATTTCTGTCTTTCGCACATGCAGACAAGCTCAGGCGGCAGGACAAATGTCTAATACGGAAGTAGAAGTCGGCATTGAGTTCAATCAAACTGCTTCGGCTGCTGAAATCCCACGGGCTGAAGACGTTGCAAAGACCTTAGTGGACGCTGTGAATAACCCCAACAACACCTTCAACCTCTCTATTGATGCCGCTTCTGTCGCTGTAATTCGTAAGTATACAGTAGGCCTGCATTTCCTTTCCATGCCTGTGAAAGCAGAGAAATATACCCCATGTCGTCAATAAGGAATCCATCACTCCTCGCGTTGGGGTGTGTCATTTCCTGTTTCCTCGGTCACAAAGAGCATAGACAATCACACTTATCATGAAGTCCACGGTGACGTTGGCAAGACTATCTTCATCGTGACTTATCAGAGCTAAACTCTAGCGGCAATGTTTTTGTTTGATCAAGAAAAAGGTGCTCTGAATACCCTCATTTTTTGTGCGTAATTATTTGTTTTTATAGAAAGCAGTATCCCATCAAATACCACAACAGCAGCGCCTGCCACTGAAGCTCCCCGAAGAGTCGTTGTCCTCTCAGCTACTTTGCAACAAGCATTCGTAAAACAACTCAATGATAAAAACAGCACGGAATTCAGACAACTCGAGGCAACAGTTGTGACTGCGGTTAGTACTCACTGTCATCATTTCTCTGTGCATTGCTTTTGGAGGTTTTAGTCAACTTTGGAGAGTACTGTATTTCCAGTTTGTTCATGTTGTCCATTTATTCCTTTTTACAGTGTGATTCAATCTACACGACCAGATTCGGCGTCCTTTTCATCCGGACCTTTGTCATTGTGTTCAGGTAAAATTTCAAATGTTTTGAGTCCCACGCTCTGCAATGACAAATTTTAGACGTAATAATTACAAAACATTTGACAAATATTATACATTTGTCCACGTCAATGTTATTTGACCCATTTCTGTCTTTCGCACATGCAGACAAGCTCAGGCGGCAGGACAAATGTCTAATACGGAAGTAGAAGTCGGCATTGAGTTCAATCAAACTGCTTCGCTTGCTGAAATCCCACGGGCTGAAGACGTTGCAAAGACCTTAGTGGACGCTGTGAATAACCCCAACAGCACCTTCAACCTCTCTATTGATGCCGCTTCTGTCGCTGTAATTCGTAAGTATACAGTAGGCCTGAATTTCCTTCCCATGCCTGTGAAAGCAGAGAAATGTACCCCATGTCGTCAATAAGGAATCCATCACTCCTCGCGTTGGGGTGTGTCATTTCCTGTTTCCTCGGTCACAAAGAGCATAGACAATCACACTTATCATGAAGTCCACGGTGACGTTGGCAAGACTATCTTCATCGTGACTTATCAGAGCTAAACTCTAGCAGCAATGTTTTTGTTTGATCAAGAAAAAGGTGCTCTGAATACCCTCATTTTTTGTGCGTAATTATTTGTTTTTATAGAAAGCAGTATCCCATCAAATACCACAACAGCAGCGCCTGCCACTGAAGCTCCCCGAAGAGTCGTTGTCCTCTCAGCTACTTTGCAACAAGCATTCGTAAAACAACTCAATGATAAAAACAGCACGGAATTCAGACAACTCGAGGCAACAGTTGTGACTGCGGTTAGTACTCACTGTCATCATTTCTCTGTGCATTGCTTTTGGAGGTTTTAGTCAACTTTGGAGAGTACTGTATTTCCAGTTTGTTCATGTTGTCCATTTATTCCTTTTTACAGTGTGATTCAATCTACACGACCAGATTCGGCGTCCTTTTCATCCGGACCTTTGTCATTGTGTTCAGGTAAAATTTCAAATGTTTCGAGTCCCACGCTCTGCAATGACAAATTTTAGACGTAATAATTACAAAACATTTGACAAATATTATACATTGGTCCACGTCAATGTTATTTGACCCATTTCTGTCTTTCGCACATGCAGACAAGCTCAGGCGGCAGGACAAATGTCTAATACGGAAGTAGAGGTCGGCATTGAGTTCAATCAAACTGCTTCGGCTGCTGAAATCCCACGGGCTGAAGACGTTGCAAAGACCTTAGTGGACGCTGTGAATAACCCCAACAGCACCTTCAACCTCTCTATTGATGCCGCTTCTGTCGCTGTAATTCGTAAGTATACAGTAGGCCTGCATTTCCTTCCCATGCCTGTGAAAGCAGAGAAATATACCCCATGTCGTCAATAAGGAATCCATCACTCCTCGCGTTGGGGTGTGTCATTTCCTGTTTCCTCGGTCACAAAGAGCATAGACAATCACACTTATCATGAAGTCCACGGTGACGTTTGCAAGACTATCTTTATCGTGACTTATCAGAGCTAAACTCTAGCGGCAATGTTTTTGTTTGATCAAGAAAAAGGTGCTCTGAATACCCTCATTTTTTGTGCGTAATTATTTGTTTTTATAGAAAGCAGTATCCCATCAAATACCACAACAGCAGCGCCTGCCACTGAAGCTCCCCGAAGAGTCGTTGTCCTCTCAGCTACTTTGCAACAAGCATTCGTAAAACAACTCAATGATAAAAACAGCACGGAATTCAGACAACTCGAGGCAACAGTTGTGACTGCGGTTAGTACTCACTGTCATCATTTCTCTGTGCATTGCTTTTGGAGGTTTTAGTCAACTTTGGAGAGTACTGTATTTCCAGTTTGTTCATGTTGTCCATTTATTCCTTTTTACAGTGTGATTCAATCTACACGACCAGATTCGGCGTCCTTTTCATCCGGACCTTTGTCATTGTGTTCAGGTAAAATTTCAAATGTTTTGAGTCCCACGCTCTGCAATGACAAATTTTAGACGTAATAATTACAAAACATTTGACAAATATTATACATTTGTCCACGTCAATGTTATTTGACCCATTTCTGTCTTTCGCACATGCAGACAAGCTCAGGCGGCAGGACAAATGTCTAATACGGAAGTAGAAGTCGGCATTGAGTTCAATCAAACTGCTTCGCTTGCTGAAATCCCACGGGCTGAAGACGTTGCAAAGACCTTAGTGGACGCTGTGAATAACCCCAACAGCACCTTCAACCTCTCTATTGATGCCGCTTCTGTCGCTGTAATTCGTAAGTATACAGTAGGCCTGAATTTCCTTCCCATGCCTGTGAAAGCAGAGAAATGTACCCCATGTCGTCAATAAGGAATCCATCACTCCTCGCGTTGGGGTGTGTCATTTCCTGTTTCCTCGGTCACAAAGAGCATAGACAATCACACTTATCATGAAGTCCACGGTGACGTTGGCAAGACTATCTTCATCGTGACTTATCAGAGCTAAACTCTAGCAGCAATGTTTTTGTTTGATCAAGAAAAAGGTGCTCTGAATACCCTCATTTTTTGTGCGTAATTATTTGTTTTTATAGAAAGCAGTATCCCATCAAATACCACAACAGCAGCGCCTGCCACTGAAGCTCCCCGAAGAGTCGTTGTCCTCTCAGCTACTTTGCAACAAGCATTCGTAAAACAACTCAATGATAAAAACAGCACGGAATTCAGACAACTCGAGGCAACAGTTGTGACTGCGGTTAGTACTCACTGTCATCATTTCTCTGTGCATTGCTTTTGGAGGTTTTAGTCAACTTTGGAGAGTACTGTATTTCCAGTTTGTTCATGTTGTCCATTTATTCCTTTTTACAGTGTGATTCAATCTACACGACCAGATTCGGCGTCCTTTTCATCCGGACCTTTGTCATTGTGTTCAGGTAAAATTTCAAATGTTTCGAGTCCCACGCTCTGCAATGACAAATTTTAGACGTAATAATTACAAAACATTTGACAAATATTATACATTTGTCCACGTCAATGTTATTTGACCCATTTCTGTCTTTCGCACATGCAGACAAGCTCAGGCGGCAGGACAAATGTCTAATACGGAAGTAGAAGTCGGCATTGAGTTCAATCAAACTGCTTCGGCTGCTGAAATCCCACGGGCTGAAGACGTTGCAAAGACCTTAGTGGACGCTGTGAATAACCCCAACAGCACCTTCAACCTCTCTATTGATGCCGCTTCTGTCGCTGTAATTCGTAAGTATACAGTAGGCCTGCATTTCCTTCCCATGCCTGTGAAAGCAGAGAAATATACCCCATGTCGTCAATAAGGAATCCATCACTCCTCGCGTTGGGGTGTGTCATTTCCTGTTTCCTCGGTCACAAAGAGCATAGACAATCACACTTATCATGAAGTCCACGGTGACGTTTGCAAGACTATCTTTATCGTGACTTATCAGAGCTAAACTCTAGCGGCAATGTTTTTGTTTGATCAAGAAAAAGGTGCTCTGAATACCCTCATTTTTTGTGCGTAATTATTTGTTTTTATAGAAAGCAGTATCCCATCAAATACCACAACAGCAGCGCCTGCCACTGAAGCTCCCCGAAGAGTCGTTGTCCTCTCAGCTACTTTGCAACAAGCATTCGTAAAACAACTCAATGATAAAAACAGCACGGAATTCAGACAACTCGAGGCAACAGTTGTGACTGCGGTTAGTACTCACTGTCATCATTTCTCTTTGCATTGCTTTTGGAGGTTTTAGTCAACTTTGGAGAGTACTGTATTCCCAGTTTGTTCATGTTGTCCATTTATTCCTTTTTACAGTGTGATTCAATCTACACGACCAGATTCGGCGTCCTTTTCATCCGGACCTTTGTCATTGTGTTCAGGTAAAATTTCAAATGTTTCGAGTCCCACGCTCTGCAATGACAAATTTTAGACGTAATAATTACAAAACATTTGACAAATATTATACATTTGTCCACGTCAATGTTATTTGACCCATTTCTGTCTTTCGCACATGCAGACAAGCTCAGGCGGCAGGACAAATGTCTAATACGGAAGTAGAAGTCGGCATTGAGTTCAATCAAACTGCTTCGGCTGCTGAAATCCCACGGGCTGAAGACGTTGCAAAGACCTTAGTGGACGCTGTGAATAACCCCAACAGCACCTTCAACCTCTCTATTGATGCCGCTTCTGTCGCTGTAATTCGTAAGTATACAGTAGGCCTGCATTTCCTTCCCATGCCTGTGAAAGCAGAGAAATATACCCCATGTCGTCAATAAGGAATCCATCACTCCTCGCGTTGGGGTGTGTCATTTCCTGTTTCCTCGGTCACAAAGAGCATAGACAATCACACTTATCATGAAGTCCACGGTGACGTTGGCAAGACTATCTTTATCGTGACTTATCAGAGCTAAACTCTAGCGGCAATGTTTTTGTTTGATCAAGAAAAAGGTGCTCTGAATACCCTCATTTTTTTGTGCGTAATTATTTGTTTTTATAGAAAGCAGTATCCCATCAAATACCACAACAGCAGCGCCTGCCACTGAAGCTCCCCGAAGAGTCGTTGTCCTCTCAGCTACTTTGCAACAAGCATTCGTAAAACAACTCAATGATAAAAACAGCACAGAATTCAGACAACTCGAGGCAACAGTTGTGACTGCGGTTAGTACTCACTGTCATCATTTCTCTGTGCATTGCTTTTGGAGGTTTTAGTCAACTTTGGAGAGTACTGTATTTCCAGTTTGTTCATGTTGTCCATTTATTCCTTTTTACAGTGTGATTCAATCTACACGACCAGATTCGGCGTCCTTTTCATCCGGACCTTTGTCATTGTGTTCAGGTAAAATTTCAAATGTTTCGAGTCCCACGGTCTGCAATGACAAATTTTAGACGTAATAATTACAAAACATTTGACAAATATTATACATTGGTCCACGTCAATGTTATTTGACCAATTTCTGTCTTTCGCACATGCAGACAAGCTCAGGCGGCAGGACAAATGTCTAATACGGAAGTAGAAGTCGGCATTGAGTTCAATCAAACTGCTTCGCTTGCTGAAATCCCACGGGCTGAAGACGTTGCAAAGACCTTAGTGGACGCTGTGAATAACCCCAACAGCACCTTCAACCTCTCTATTGATGCCGCTTCTGTCGCTGTAATTCGTAAGTATACAGTAGGCCTGCATTTCCTTCCCATGCCTGTGAAAGCAGAGAAATATACCCCATGTCGTCAATAAGGAATCCATCACTCCTCGCGTTGGGGTGTGTCATTTCCTGTTTCCTCGGTCACAAAGAGCATAGACAATCACACTTATCATGAAGTCCACGGTGACGTTGGCAAGACTATCTTCATCGTGACTTATCAGAGCTAAACTCTAGCAGCAATGTTTTTGTTTGATCAAGAAAAAGGTGCTCTGAATACCCTCATTTTTTGTGCGTAATTATTTGTTTTTATAGAAAGCAGTATCCCATCAAATACCACAACAGCAGCGCCTGCCACTGAAGCTCCCCGAAGAGTCGTTGTCCTCTCAGCTACTTTGCAACAAGCATTCGTAAAACAACTCAATGATAAAAACAGCACAGAATTCAGACAACTCGAGGCAACAGTTGTGACTGCGGTTAGTACTCACTGTCATCATTTCTCTGTGCATTGCTTTTGGAGGTTTTAGTCAACTTTGGAGAGTACTGTATTTCCAGTTTGTTCATGTTGTCCATTTATTCCTTTTTACAGTGTGATTCAATCTACACGACCAGATTCGGCGTCCTTTTCATCCGGACCTTTGTCATTGTGTTCAGGTAAAATTTCAAATGTTTCGAGTCCCACGCTCTGCAATGACAAATTTTAGACGTAATAATTACAAAACATTTGACAAATATTATACATTGGTCCACGTCAATGTTATTTGACCCATTTCTGTCTTTCGCACGTGCAGACAAGCTCAGGCGGCAGGACAAATGTCTAATACGGAAGTAGAAGTCGGCATTGAGTTCAATCAAACTGCTTCGCTTGCTGAAATCCCACGGGCTGAAGAAGTTGCAAAGACCTTAGTGGACGCTGTGAATAACCCCAACAGCACCTTCAACCTCTCTATTGATGCCGCTTCTGTCGCTGTAATTCGTAAGTATACAGTAGGCCTGCATTTCCTTCCCATGCCTGTGAAAGCAGAGAAATATACCCCATGTCGTCAATAAGGAATCCATCACTCCTCGCGTTGGGGTGTGTCATTTCCTGTTTCCTCGGTCACAAAGAGCATAGACAATCACACTTATCATGAAGTCCACGGTGACGTTGGCAAGACAATCTTTATCGTGACTTATCAGAGCTAAACTCTAGCGGCAATGTTTTTGTTTGATCAAGAAAAAGGTGCTCTGAATACCCTCATTTTTTGTGCGTAATTATTTGTTTTTATAGAAAGCAGTATCCCATCAAATACCACAACAGCAGCGCCTGCCACTGAAGCTCCCCGAAGAGTCGTTGTCCTCTCAGCTACTTTGCAACAAGCATTCGTAAAACAACTCAATGATAAAAACAGCACGGAATTCAGACAACTCGAGGCAACAGTTGTGACTGCGGTTAGTACTCACTGTCATCATTTCTCTGTGCATTGCTTTTGGAGGTTTTAGTCAACTATGGAGAGTACTGTATTTCCAGTTTGTTCATGTTGTCCATTTATTCCTTTTTACAGTGTGATTCAATCTACACGACCAGATTCGGCTTCCTTTTCATCCGGACCTTTGTCATTGTGTTCAGGTAAAATTTCAAATGTTTCGAGTCCCACGCTCTGCAATGACAAATTTTAGACGTAATAATTACAAAACATTTGACAAATATTATACATTTGTCCACGTCAATGTTATTTGACCCATTTCTGTCTTTCGCACATGCAGACAAGCTCAGGCGGCAGGACAAATGTCTAATACGGAAGTAGAAGTCGGCATTGAGTTCAATCAAACTGCTTCGGTTGCTGAAATCCCACGGGCTGAAGACGTTGCAAAGACCTTAGTGGACGCTGTGAATAACCCCAACGGCACCTTCAACCTCTCTATTGATGCCGCTTCTGTCGCTGTAATTCGTAAGTATACAGTAGGCCTGCATTTCCTTCCCATGCCTGTGAAAGCAGAGAAATATACCCCATGTCGTCAATAAGGAATCCATCACTCCTCGCGTTGGGGTGTGTCATTTCCTGTTTCCTCGGTCACAAAGAGCATAGACAATCACACTTATCATGAAGTCCACGGTGACGTTGGCAAGACTATCTTCATCGTGACTTATCAGAGCTAAACTCTAGCAGCAATGTTTTTGTTTGATCAAGAAAAAGGTGCTCTGAATACCCTCATTTTTTGTGCGTAATTATTTGTTTTTATAGAAAGCAGTATCCCATCAAATACCACAACAGCAGCGCCTGCCACTGAAGCTCCCCGAAGAGTCGTTGTCCTCTCAGCTACTTTGCAACAAGCATTCGTAAAACAACTCAATGATAAAAATAGCACGGAATTCAGACAACTCGAGGCAACAGTTGTGACTGCGGTTAGTACTCACTGTCATCATTTCTCTGTGCATTGCTTTTGGAGGTTTTAGTCAACTTTGGAGAGTACTGTATTTCCAGTTTGTTCATGTTGTCCATTTATTCCTTTTTACAGTGTGATTCAATCTACACGACCAGATTCGGCGTCCTTTTCATCCGGACCTTTGTCATTGTGTTCAGGTAAAATTTCAAATGTTTCGAGTCCCACGCTCTGCAATGACAAATTTTAGACGTAATAATTACAAAACATTTGACAAATATTATACATTGGTCCACGTCAATGTTATTTGACCCATTTCTGTCTTTCGCACATGCAGACAAGCTCAGGCGGCAGGACAAATGTCTAATACGGAAGTAGAAGTCGGCATTGAGTTCAATCAAACTGCTTCGGCTGCTGAAATCCCACGGGCTGAAGACGTTGCAAAGACCTTAGTGGACGCTGTGAATAACCCCAACAACACCTTCAACCTCTCTATTGATGCCGCTTCTGTCGCTGTAATTCGTAAGTATACAGTAGGCCTGCATTTCCTTTCCATGCCTGTGAAAGCAGAGAAATATACCCCATGTCGTCAATAAGGAATCCATCACTCCTCGCGTTGGGGTGTGTCATTTCCTGTTTCCTCGGTCACAAAGAGCATAGACAATCACACTTATCATGAAGTCCACGGTGACGTTGGCAAGACTATCTTCATCGTGACTTATCAGAGCTAAACTCTAGCGGCAATGTTTTTGTTTGATCAAGAAAAAGGTGCTCTGAATACCCTCATTTTTTGTGCGTAATTATTTGTTTTTATAGAAAGCAGTATCCCATCAAATACCACAACAGCAGCGCCTGCCACTGAAGCTCCCCGAAGAGTCGTTGTCCTCTCAGCTACTTTGCAACAAGCATTCGTAAAACAACTCAATGATAAAAACAGCACGGAATTCAGACAACTCGAGGCAACAGTTGTGACTGCGGTTAGTACTCACTGTCATCATTTCTCTGTGCATTGCTTTTGGAGGTTTTAGTCAACTTTGGAGAGTACTGTATTTCCAGTTTGTTCATGTTGTCCATTTATTCCTTTTTACAGTGTGATTCAATCTACACGACCAGATTCGGCGTCCTTTTCATCCGGACCTTTGTCATTGTGTTCAGGTAAAATTTCAAATGTTTCGAGTCCCACGCTCTGCAATGACAAATTTTAGACGTAATAATTACAAAACATTTGACAAATATTATACATTTGTCCACGTCAATGTTATTTGACCCATTTCTGTCTTTCGCACATGCAGACAAGCTCAGGCGGCAGGACAAATGTCTAATACGGAAGTAGAAGTCGGCATTGAGTTCAATCAAACTGCTTCGCTTGCTGAAATCCCACGGGCTGAAGACGTTGCAAAGACCTTAGTGGACGCTGTGAATAACCCCAACAGCACCTTCAACCTCTCTATTGATGCCGCTTCTGTCGCTGTAATTCGTAAGTATACAGTAGGCCTGAATTTCCTTCCCATGCCTGTGAAAGCAGAGAAATGTACCCCATGTCGTCAATAAGGAATCCATCACTCCTCGCGTTGGGGTGTGTCATTTCCTGTTTCCTCGGTCACAAAGAGCATAGACAATCACACTTATCATGAAGTCCACGGTGACGTTGGCAAGACTATCTTCATCGTGACTTATCAGAGCTAAACTCTAGCAGCAATGTTTTTGTTTGATCAAGAAAAAGGTGCTCTGAATACCCTCATTTTTTGTGCGTAATTATTTGTTTTTATAGAAAGCAGTATCCCATCAAATACCACAACAGCAGCGCCTGCCACTGAAGCTCCCCGAAGAGTCGTTGTCCTCTCAGCTACTTTGCAACAAGCATTCGTAAAACAACTCAATGATAAAAACAGCACGGAATTCAGACAACTCGAGGCAACAGTTGTGACTGCGGTTAGTACTCACTGTCATCATTTCTCTGTGCATTGCTTTTGGAGGTTTTAGTCAACTTTGGAGAGTACTGTATTTCCAGTTTGTTCATGTTGTCCATTTATTCCTTTTTACAGTGTGATTCAATCTACACGACCAGATTCGGCGTCCTTTTCATCCGGACCTTTGTCATTGTGTTCAGGTAAAATTTCAAATGTTTCGAGTCCCACGCTCTGCAATGACAAATTTTAGACGTAATAATTACAAAACATTTGACAAATATTATACATTGGTCCACGTCAATGTTATTTGACCCATTTCTGTCTTTCGCACATGCAGACAAGCTCAGGCGGCAGGACAAATGTCTAATACGGAAGTAGAGGTCGGCATTGAGTTCAATCAAACTGCTTCGGCTGCTGAAATCCCACGGGCTGAAGACGTTGCAAAGACCTTAGTGGACGCTGTGAATAACCCCAACAGCACCTTCAACCTCTCTATTGATGCCGCTTCTGTCGCTGTAATTCGTAAGTATACAGTAGGCCTGCATTTCCTTCCCATGCCTGTGAAAGCAGAGAAATATACCCCATGTCGTCAATAAGGAATCCATCACTCCTCGCGTTGGGGTGTGTCATTTCCTGTTTCCTCGGTCACAAAGAGCATAGACAATCACACTTATCATGAAGTCCACGGTGACGTTTGCAAGACTATCTTTATCGTGACTTATCAGAGCTAAACTCTAGCGGCAATGTTTTTGTTTGATCAAGAAAAAGGTGCTCTGAATACCCTCATTTTTTGTGCGTAATTATTTGTTTTTATAGAAAGCAGTATCCCATCAAATACCACAACAGCAGCGCCTGCCACTGAAGCTCCCCGAAGAGTCGTTGTCCTCTCAGCTACTTTGCAACAAGCATTCGTAAAACAACTCAATGATAAAAACAGCACGGAATTCAGACAACTCGAGGCAACAGTTGTGACTGCGGTTAGTACTCACTGTCATCATTTCTCTTTGCATTGCTTTTGGAGGTTTTAGTCAACTTTGGAGAGTACTGTATTCCCAGTTTGTTCATGTTGTCCATTTATTCCTTTTTACAGTGTGATTCAATCTACACGACCAGATTCGGCGTCCTTTTCATCCGGACCTTTGTCATTGTGTTCAGGTAAAATTTCAAATGTTTCGAGTCCCACGCTCTGCAATGACAAATTTTAGACGTAATAATTACAAAACATTTGACAAATATTATACATTTGTCCACGTCAATGTTATTTGACCCATTTCTGTCTTTCGCACATGCAGACAAGCTCAGGCGGCAGGACAAATGTCTAATACGGAAGTAGAAGTCGGCATTGAGTTCAATCAAACTGCTTCGGCTGCTGAAATCCCACGGGCTGAAGACGTTGCAAAGACCTTAGTGGACGCTGTGAATAACCCCAACAGCACCTTCAACCTCTCTATTGATGCCGCTTCTGTCGCTGTAATTCGTAAGTATACAGTAGGCCTGCATTTCCTTCCCATGCCTGTGAAAGCAGAGAAATATACCCCATGTCGTCAATAAGGAATCCATCACTCCTCGCGTTGGGGTGTGTCATTTCCTGTTTCCTCGGTCACAAAGAGCATAGACAATCACACTTATCATGAAGTCCACGGTGACGTTGGCAAGACTATCTTTATCGTGACTTATCAGAGCTAAACTCTAGCGGCAATGTTTTTGTTTGATCAAGAAAAAGGTGCTCTGAATACCCTCATTTTTTTGTGCGTAATTATTTGTTTTTATAGAAAGCAGTATCCCATCAAATACCACAACAGCAGCGCCTGCCACTGAAGCTCCCCGAAGAGTCGTTGTCCTCTCAGCTACTTTGCAACAAGCATTCGTAAAACAACTCAATGATAAAAACAGCACAGAATTCAGACAACTCGAGGCAACAGTTGTGACTGCGGTTAGTACTCACTGTCATCATTTCTCTGTGCATTGCTTTTGGAGGTTTTAGTCAACTTTGGAGAGTACTGTATTTCCAGTTTGTTCATGTTGTCCATTTATTCCTTTTTACAGTGTGATTCAATCTACACGACCAGATTCGGCGTCCTTTTCATCCGGACCTTTGTCATTGTGTTCAGGTAAAATTTCAAATGTTTCGAGTCCCACGGTCTGCAATGACAAATTTTAGACGTAATAATTACAAAACATTTGACAAATATTATACATTGGTCCACGTCAATGTTATTTGACCAATTTCTGTCTTTCGCACATGCAGACAAGCTCAGGCGGCAGGACAAATGTCTAATACGGAAGTAGAAGTCGGCATTGAGTTCAATCAAACTGCTTCGCTTGCTGAAATCCCACGGGCTGAAGACGTTGCAAAGACCTTAGTGGACGCTGTGAATAACCCCAACAGCACCTTCAACCTCTCTATTGATGCCGCTTCTGTCGCTGTAATTCGTAAGTATACAGTAGGCCTGCATTTCCTTCCCATGCCTGTGAAAGCAGAGAAATATACCCCATGTCGTCAATAAGGAATCCATCACTCCTCGCGTTGGGGTGTGTCATTTCCTGTTTCCTCGGTCACAAAGAGCATAGACAATCACACTTATCATGAAGTCCACGGTGACGTTGGCAAGACTATCTTCATCGTGACTTATCAGAGCTAAACTCTAGCAGCAATGTTTTTGTTTGATCAAGAAAAAGGTGCTCTGAATACCCTCATTTTTTGTGCGTAATTATTTGTTTTTATAGAAAGCAGTATCCCATCAAATACCACAACAGCAGCGCCTGCCACTGAAGCTCCCCGAAGAGTCGTTGTCCTCTCAGCTACTTTGCAACAAGCATTCGTAAAACAACTCAATGATAAAAACAGCACAGAATTCAGACAACTCGAGGCAACAGTTGTGACTGCGGTTAGTACTCACTGTCATCATTTCTCTGTGCATTGCTTTTGGAGGTTTTAGTCAACTTTGGAGAGTACTGTATTTCCAGTTTGTTCATGTTGTCCATTTATTCCTTTTTACAGTGTGATTCAATCTACACGACCAGATTCGGCGTCCTTTTCATCCGGACCTTTGTCATTGTGTTCAGGTAAAATTTCAAATGTTTCGAGTCCCACGCTCTGCAATGACAAATTTTAGACGTAATAATTACAAAACATTTGACAAATATTATACATTGGTCCACGTCAATGTTATTTGACCCATTTCTGTCTTTCGCACGTGCAGACAAGCTCAGGCGGCAGGACAAATGTCTAATACGGAAGTAGAAGTCGGCATTGAGTTCAATCAAACTGCTTCGCTTGCTGAAATCCCACGGGCTGAAGAAGTTGCAAAGACCTTAGTGGACGCTGTGAATAACCCCAACAGCACCTTCAACCTCTCTATTGATGCCGCTTCTGTCGCTGTAATTCGTAAGTATACAGTAGGCCTGCATTTCCTTCCCATGCCTGTGAAAGCAGAGAAATATACCCCATGTCGTCAATAAGGAATCCATCACTCCTCGCGTTGGGGTGTGTCATTTCCTGTTTCCTCGGTCACAAAGAGCATAGACAATCACACTTATCATGAAGTCCACGGTGACGTTGGCAAGACAATCTTTATCGTGACTTATCAGAGCTAAACTCTAGCGGCAATGTTTTTGTTTGATCAAGAAAAAGGTGCTCTGAATACCCTCATTTTTTGTGCGTAATTATTTGTTTTTATAGAAAGCAGTATCCCATCAAATACCACAACAGCAGCGCCTGCCACTGAAGCTCCCCGAAGAGTCGTTGTCCTCTCAGCTACTTTGCAACAAGCATTCGTAAAACAACTCAATGATAAAAACAGCACGGAATTCAGACAACTCGAGGCAACAGTTGTGACTGCGGTTAGTACTCACTGTCATCATTTCTCTGTGCATTGCTTTTGGAGGTTTTAGTCAACTATGGAGAGTACTGTATTTCCAGTTTGTTCATGTTGTCCATTTATTCCTTTTTACAGTGTGATTCAATCTACACGACCAGATTCGGCTTCCTTTTCATCCGGACCTTTGTCATTGTGTTCAGGTAAAATTTCAAATGTTTCGAGTCCCACGCTCTGCAATGACAAATTTTAGACGTAATAATTACAAAACATTTGACAAATATTATACATTTGTCCACGTCAATGTTATTTGACCCATTTCTGTCTTTCGCACATGCAGACAAGCTCAGGCGGCAGGACAAATGTCTAATACGGAAGTAGAAGTCGGCATTGAGTTCAATCAAACTGCTTCGGTTGCTGAAATCCCACGGGCTGAAGACGTTGCAAAGACCTTAGTGGACGCTGTGAATAACCCCAACGGCACCTTCAACCTCTCTATTGATGCCGCTTCTGTCGCTGTAATTCGTAAGTATACAGTAGGCCTGCATTTCCTTCCCATGCCTGTGAAAGCAGAGAAATATACCCCATGTCGTCAATAAGGAATCCATCACTCCTCGCGTTGGGGTGTGTCATTTCCTGTTTCCTCGGTCACAAAGAGCATAGACAATCACACTTATCATGAAGTCCACGGTGACCTTAGCAAGACTATCTTCATCGTGACTTATCAGAGCTAAACTCTAGCAGCAATGTTTTTGTTTGATCAAGAAAAAGGTGCTCTGAATACCCTCATTTTTTGTGCGTAATTATTTGTTTTTATAGAAAGCAGTATCCCATCAAATACCACAACAGCAGCGCCTGCCACTGAAGCTCCCCGAAGAGTCGTTGTCCTCTCAGCTACTTTGCAACAAGCATTCGTAAAACAACTCAATGATAAAAACAGCACAGAATTCAGACAACTCGAGGCAACAGTTGTGACTGCGGTTAGTACTCACTGTCATCATTTCTCTGTGCATTGCTTTTGGAGGTTTTAGTCAACTTTGGAGAGTACTGTATTTCCAGTTTGTTCATGTTGTCCATTTATTCCTTTTTACAGTGTGATTCAATCTACACGACCAGATTCGGCGTCCTTTTCATCCGGACCTTTGTCATTGTGTTCAGGTAAAATTTCAAATGTTTCGAGTCCCACGCTCTGCAATGACAAATTTTAGACGTAATAATTACAAAACATTTGACAAATATTATACATTTGTCCACGTCAATGTTATTTGACCCATTTCTGTCTTTCGCACATGCAGACAAGCTCAGGCGGCAGGACAAATGTCTAATACGGAAGTAGAAGTCGGCATTGAGTTCAATCAAACTGCTTCGGTTGCTGAAATCCCACGGGCTGAAGACGTTGCAAAGACCTTAGTGGACGCTGTGAATAACCCCAACGGCACCTTCAACCTCTCTATTGATGCCGCTTCTGTCGCTGTAATTCGTAAGTATACAGTAGGCCTGCATTTCCTTCCCATGCCTGTGAAAGCAGAGAAATATACCCCATGTCGTCAATAAAGAATCCATCACTCCTCGCGTTGGGGTGTGTCATTTCCTGTTTCCTCGGTCACAAAGAGCATAGACAATCACACTTATCATGAAGTCCACGGTGACCTTAGCAAGACTATCTTCATCGTGACTTATCAGAGCTAAACTCTAGCAGCAATGTTTTTGTTTGATCAAGAAAAAGGTGCTCTGAATACCCTCATTTTTTGTGCGTAATTATTTGTTTTTATAGAAAGCAGTATCCCATCAAATACCACAACAGCAGCGCCTGCCACTGAAGCTCCCCGAAGAGTCGTTGTCCTCTCAGCTACTTTGCAACAAGCATTCGTAAAACAGCTCAATGATAAAAACAGCACGGAATTCAGACAACTCGAGGCAACAGTTGTGACTGCGGTTAGTACTCACTGTCATCATTTCTCTGTGCATTGCTTTTGGAGGTTTTAGTCAACTTTGGAGAGTACTGTATTCCCAGTTTGTTCATGTTGTCCATTTATTCCTTTTTACAGTGTGATTCAATCTACACGACCAGATTCGGCGTCCTTTTCATCCGGACCTTTGTCATTGTGTTCAGGTAAAATTTCAAATGTTTCGAGTCCCACGGTCTGCAATGACAAATTTTAGACGTAATAATTACAAAACATTTGACAAATATTATACATTTGTCCACGTCAATGTTATTTGACCCATTTCTGTCTCTCGCACATGCAGACAAGCTCAGGCGGCAGGACAAATGTCTAATACTGAAGTAGAAGTCGGCATTGAGTTCAATCAAACTGCTTCGCTTGCTGAAATCCCACGGGCTGAAGACGTCGCAAAGACCTTAGTGGACGCTGTGAATAACCCCAACAGCACCTTCAACCTCTCTATTGATGCCGCTTCTGTCGCTGTAATTCGTAAGTATACAGTAGGCCTGCATTTCCTTCCCATGCCTGTGAAAGCAGAGAAATATACCCCATGTCGCCAATAAGGAATCCATCACTCCTCGCGTTGGGGTGTGTCATTTCCTGTTTCCTCGGTCACAAAGAGCATAGACAATCACACTTATCATGAAGTCCACGGTGACCTTAGCAAGACTATCTTTATCGTGACTTATCAGAGCTAAACTCTAGCAGCAATGTTTTTGTTTGATCAAGAAAAAGGTGCTCTGAATACCCTCATTTTTTGTCCGTCATTATTCTTTTTATAGAAAGCAGTATTCCGTCAAGTACCCCAACAACAGTGCCTGCTCTGAATACTACGGCCAATGCAAGTACAACGAGTGGAACAAACAACACATCTACAACCAACACATCCGCAATGACACCTTTAACTGTAGCACCTGCAACTTCAGTAACATCGGCAACTATTACTGAAGCGCCTGCACGAGTGTTTGTCCTCTCAGCTACTTTGCAACAACCATTCATAGAAGAACTCAATGATCGGACCAGCCAGCAATTCAGGAATCTCGAGGCAACAGTTGTGACTGCGGTTAGTACTCACTGTCATCATTTCTCTGTGCATTGCTTTTGGAGGTTTTAGTCAACTTTGGAGAGTACTGTATTTCCAGTTTGTTCATGTTGTCCATTTATTCCTTTTTACAGTGTGATTCAATCTACACGACCAGATTCGGCGTCCTTTTCATCCGGACCTTTGTCATTGTGTTCAGGTAAAATTTCAAATGTTTCGAGTCCCACGGTCTGCAATGACATATTTTAGACGTAATAATTACAAAACATTTGACAAATATTATACATTTGTCCACGTCAATGTTATTTGACCCATTTCTGTCTTTCGCACATGCAGACAAGCTCAGGCGGCAGGACAAATGTCTAATACTGAAGTAGAGGTCGGCATTGAGTTCAATCAAACTGCTTCGGCTGCTGAAATCCCACGGGCTGAAGACGTTGCAAAGACCTTAGTGGACGCTGTGAATAACCCCAACAGCACCTTCAACCTCTCTATTGATGCCGCTTCTGTCGCTGTAATTCGTAAGTATACAGTAGGCCTGCATTTCCTTCCCATGCCTGTGAAAGCAGAGAAATATACCCCATGTCGTCAATAAGGAATCCATCACTCCTCGCGTTGGGGTGTGTCATTTCCTGTTTCTTCGGTCACAAAGAGCATAGACAATCACACTTATCATGAAGTCCACGGTGACGTTGGCAAGACTATCTTCATCGTGACTTATCAGAGCTAAACTCTAGCAGCAATGTTTTTGTTTGATCAAGAAAAAGGTGCTCTGAATACCCTCATTTTTTGTCCGTCATTATTTCTTTTTATAGAAAGCAGTATTCCGTCAAGTACCCCAACAACAGTGCCTGCTCTGAATACTACGGCCAATGCAAGTACAACGAGTGGAACAAACAACACATCTACAACCAACACATCCGCAATGACACCTTTAACTGTAGCACCTGCAACTTCAGTAACATCGGCAACTATTACTGAAGCGCCTGCACGAGTGTTTGTCCTCTCAGCTACTTTGCAACAACCATTCATAGAAGAACTCAATGATCGGACCAGCCAGCAATTCAGGAATCTCGAGGCAACAGTTGTGACTGCGGTTAGTACTCACTGTTATCATTTGTCTTTGTGTTTTTATGGCAGTTTTTCACAAAATTTGGGATATTACTGTATTTCCAGTTTGTTTATGTTCTGCATTTTCTTTATTTCTACAGTGTGATTTAATCTACAGAACCAGATTTGGTTTCTTTTTTGTCCGCACCTTTGTGATCTTTTTCAGGTAACATTTCGAATGTTGAGAGTCCTACTGTATTTATTCACAATATTTTGAATTTGAATGATAACACAATAAAATGAAATATGTCATCATGCAGCGGTTGTTTCTGTTAACATTATTTGATTCTACATGTCTTTTCACGTTACAGACCAGGTCCAGCAGTGACCCGAATATCAACAACCGAAGTAGAGGTCGGCATTGAGTTCAATCAAACTGCTCCGGCTGCTGAAATCCCACGGGCTGAAGACGTTGCAAAGACCTTAGTGGACGCTGTGAATAACCCCAACAGCACCTTCAACCTCTCTATTGATGCTACGTCTGTCACTGTAATTCGTAAGTATACAGTAGGCCTGCATTTTATCGTAATGCAAATTAATTCACCACATGCCATTAGCAAGTAATCTGCCAGAGTCTGAGTTGGTTTGTGTGCTTTTCTGATCCCTCTTTGAAAAATCGCTTGTTTGACAAAGAACACACAATCTAAATATAAATATCATGAAGTCTTCAGTGGCGGACTTCATGATTAGCAGGACTACTTAGACTGATTTACCAAAAAGATACTCATGTTGTAATATTTAGGTTTGATCAAGAATCAAGATTGAAAGATCAATATGCCCTCTGCATATCGTTATTCACTCCATCTTACATTACATTACATGTCATTTAGCGGACGCTTTTATCCAAAGCGACGTACAATAAGTGCATTCAACCATAGGGTACAAACTCAGGAGAACAAGAAAGTGCAATTTCCTCAAATAAGCCAATTTACAATTTGCTATAGATGAGTGACGTTGAGTGATCTTGACTCCATCTTTATTTACTTTACTTTTTTACAGAAATAAACATGACATCAAATTCTACAACTGCACCTCCCACCTTGAATACTACAGCTAATGCAAGTATGAGTACTGCAACCAGAACTCCTCCAACCACCACAATCGCAGTGGTACCTACATCACCAGCAGCTGTAACATCCGAGGCGGTCACAACGAGGCGATTGACTTTCAGATCTGCTGGAGAGACATTTACCACTGACTTGCTGAATCCATCATCTGCAGCGTTTCAAAGAAGAGCCTCATTAATCACGTCAACAGTAAGTAATTACATTTTTTTATATTTTATTCCTGGTATTGACTTTAAAAAGAAAAAAAAAGCTTACAGTAAATCATACTTTCATTTATAGAAAATAGCACGGATAAACAATTTGGTAGTCATTGAAAAAACAGGAATGATGTTACAATTTCCGTCTGTAGTTTGAAAAAAATGAATATCAACAAATGAGAAATGCACATGCTGTTAAGAAACACAACCAAATTACATACAAGTACTTTGATCTAAAACATTTGCTTGTATTTCTGCAGCTTGTACCGTTCTACCAAAGAGCATTTACTGCGTTCCGCACATTAACAGTAACTTCATTCAGGTAATTTGTTCATTTCATTATGACAGGATCTTAAGAGCACTGATCATGAATGTATACGAATAGTACATATTGTTATTTGATTTGCAGGAATGGATCAATCATCAACAACATGGACATTACATTTGCATCAGCTTCTGTTCCTAATGGCACTCAGATTGGAAATGTTTTGATTCAAGCAGCTTCAACCATCACAGCCTTCAATGTTGACCTCAACTCCATTGTTGTGGATGGCTCACGTAAGACATATTAAATAATATCTCCCAAATTTTTTTACATTTTATGTTTTTTATTTGTAAAAGTAATATTTTGTTTTCTTTTCTCATTCATTACAGAGGTTTCAAGTGGAGTAAGCCACAAGATCAGTCTCATCACTGCATCCTTCCTCGTACTGTCGTCATGGATACTGTCAAACCAGCAATAGTATCATCGCTGACTCCTGTTAGAAAAGCCCTGATTGTATGACTGCCATCACTGGTATGACAAATTACTTCTTTATTCTCGTCCAAGGAACCTTGTACATCTTTGGATAAACATATTATCAAATGTAATTTTTGCATTGACCGCACAGCATAATGACAGTGGAATAGATGTGTCTTTTGATCTGAACACGTTTGTGGCTGGGAATGTCCAGGATCATGGACCAAAAACAATATGCAGTCAAATTTAATAAGCCAGATAGAATACCATTTAGCCCTGAGATGTAAAAGAAACAATGTTTATTAGCAATCCCAAATCTAAACAAATACAAATGCCGATATTTGTATTATCATGATATGCATTACTTTGCCTCTTTCTTCTATATATTCAAACATCACCTGATAGCTGAAGAGACAAGTCGGTATTAATTCACCTTAAAGTAAAACGGAATCTAGAGCGTTGTTTTGGGAAATGATAGTTATATAAAATTTAATTTAATATTTGATTTTTAAAAATGTGTTGTTTTGATATGTGTGGTCAGGACTTCTACAATCATATCTTTCTCTCTCTACTCACCCTCAAGGTTAGACTTGACTGAAGGTTTGAATTGACTTTAAAGGAATGGAAAAAATGATTGACAATATATTCTCAAATGTCGTTAGTGGCCAAAAAGTGTAAAAATGCATAATTCATCCATTTATTCTATGAGATTTGTTGTTTTCTTTATTTTTGTGAAAACCTTTGCAACAAGCATAATACAAAATCTAAAAAAATGAATTGTCTCTTGTAATAATTTGGCATTTCTCTCGTCAAAACTAACAAATTTGTGTTTATAAGGATGGACATTTAAGACTAATGCCTACATTTCCCATCGCATAACAAAATTCGTTCGTTAACGACCCTTTTTCCGTGACTAAAACGAGACTAAGACGTGACGAAAACGATCTTAAAAAACAAAAACTATGACTAAATCTATTCTAACTTTCGTTAACGAGACGAGACGAGACTGTAAGTGTTGACAAAGTCACAATACTTTTTTCCCCATAAATTCGCACGCAGCTAACAGAAAACAGACAGGCCCCGTACGGCCCCGTACGGCGGATAATAACGTGTCATGATGACGTCATCCACGAACCCAGACGTTCGCTCGCATCGGTGCAGCGGTGGTTCTTGTGCACCGACTACGGACCGCGACGACTATTTTACGCTTCGGCGAGTTTGAATGTGCGCTTTGTTAGTTTAGCTCAGCTGTCTCGGTGCTTCAGAGAAACATGAAGACCCGTTTAACAGGCTGTCGGCCAGCAGAGATCCATGCGGACCTTTCTGCTCTGTTCTCTGGCGACGGCAGGCAGCGTTTCCTCGGCTGGAGGAGACGGTCCGTTACAGGCTTCTCCAAACACGTCTAACGTAATAAAGTCATTGCAGGTTCTGAAGCCTCACGCATTTCAACTATAGTTCACCCGCCACATCGTGAGAAGACGGTGTTAAACCGTCTCGTTCGTTCGTTACTAAGCAACATAGACGCGTGAACACACGTGTAAAATAATGTATTGCACCGATTGTAGGACGTTAAGGTGTCTTTTGTTGGGACGAGCAATTTCACAGTGGAAACAATAAAGGACCATGGAGTTTTCGGTGGCCATGTCAAAAGCATTGCAAGTAAACAGACAAAGACGACAAAGTTGCGTTTAGATCCCTGGTCCTCATGAAGTTGTTACATCTTTGCCAATTTGTTAAATTGCCTTGCAAATAAATGCTTTTCTATTTGCTAAAATCCAAATCCTTTCACGTAATGATTTTTCACATGTCATTTATATTAGCTCACACAAACACTTCTTGGCCCGGCTCCTCCGTCAAATATTACAACCCACTGTGACCCGCGAGTCAAAAAGTTTGCCGACCCCTGATATAGACCTGTCCTAAGAAGGACATCTAATGGACAACCAAGTACTGCAAGCTAGACTATTATGCAGTTGTAGACAAGTTGTAGATTAAATGTGACTAAAACTAATTACATTTTCGTCGACGAAAACTAGACTAAAACTAAGAAAGATTAAAATGACTAAATGTGACTAAAACTAATATGTATTTTCATCTAAAGACTAAGACTAAGACTAAATCAAAAATACCTGCCAAAATTAACACTGATTCACAGCATGGTACGTGAGCACCAATGTTTTCAAGTGGATGCGAGCAGCAGTGAAGAGAGCGGAGGAGTGGAGTAGTGTGGGAGAATTCCGGAAGGTTAAAGACCAGTCGAGCTGCTGCATTCTGGATGAGCTGCAGAAGTAATGTAATGTCGAATGGCGGTGGCAGGGAGACCTGCCAGGAGAGAGTTACAATAATCAAGGCGGGAGATGACAAGAGCCTGAATCAGTACCTGCACCGCCTTGAGTGAGAAGGGGACGTATTCTCCTGATGTTGTAGAGCAGGGATATTCAACTAAAATGTGATGAGGTCCAGTTAGAGAACATTTCTAAAAGCAAAAGTCCGGAAGACTATAATGTGACTACTTAGTGATTAAAGAGGAATAGAATTGTATATTCATTTGCATTTAATCAATACACGACTAACAAATCAAATGAATTCAGTACGATTATAAAACTCTTTTGAAAATATTTATTGTCACGTAACAAAGAACTGAACATATATGTGGGACTGCAAATATAAATAATGTTCTTTCAATTAACTAAATAAAAGTAGGGCTTTATTTAAAAAAAATAAAATGTAAAAATTTCTGCATGTTCAAATAAAGTGCTTCAATTCAGAAAAAATGAAATAACGGGAAGCTAAGATTGAATTTCCACTTTTTTGTCTCACATTTGGACTCGACAGTCTCAGCAAATTATAAATAATACATCTAAACACATTTAAACAATTTTAACAGTTTAATAGAATATATATATAACCCTAAGGAACTCCAGATGCGGCCATCAAGGTAGGATGAGAGAAGGAAGAGAGACAGAGCCTGAGACACCGAGCTAAGGATCTCGTGCTTTACTGTTTCAAAAGCAGCAGAAAGGTCCAGAAGGATCAGGACAGAGGAGAGAGAGGCGGCTCTATTAGTGTTATGTTCCTTGGTAGGGTCCGGCAACATAACAGAAACAAATGCGATGGAAAATAAAGAACGTAGCAGCCAATAGTAAAGAATTTATTGTTCTTGAACATGGTGGCAGCCAAACCAGCCACATGCTTCTTTCCCTCCCCCGATCCCCCCCTGGATGATGTGTTTTAAAGGGACCGGCTCTGATGGTGCACCCAATCCAGATGGATCCTCAATTAAGTTGTCTGCTGGGCTGCCTGCAAAACACGGAAAGAAAGATACAGGCCACCAACAATAGTCATGCGCTGGCATCAACCTCCAGTTTAAACGGCAGGTCAAAATTTGGAGCAGCGAGCACCGCACTGCAGAGCAACGCCTTGGCGTTTTGAAATGCAGTCTCACAATCAACAGACCATGTTGATTACATACCCCCTGCGCCACCACGACCCACACGCACACTTGGCCAAGTTCAAGGTCATTGAGGCATCATAGAGCTGATGGAAAACAATGTGGATGAGCTCGAGGTGACTAGTCCAAGAGGATGATTTAGGACTATGTTGTCTAGATTCACCTCACAGTTCTGCAGGCCAACTAAAACCTTACTCATCAGGCTGGAAACTGGCTGGAGCGTTGCAAAGTCCAAAAGCCATGACTGAGTACTGCATGAAGCAGTCAGGGGTGACAAATGCAGAAATTTCAGCAGCACGGTGGGTCAAGGGGACTTGCCAATATCCCTTTAGCAAGTCAAGCTTGGTGCCAAAACGGGCTGAGCCCACTCGGTCCACGCAGTCCTCCATGCGTGTGGAAACGAGTCAGGCTTGGTCACAGCACTGACCTTACGGTAATCAGTACAGAAACGAAATGTTCCATCAGGCTTTGGAACTAAGATACAAGGGGAGCTCCAGGCACTGGAACTCGGTTCAGCTAACCCGTGATCCACCAAGTACTGCACGTCCGAACTCATAGCAGCTCTTTTTGACGGATTAAGCCGATAAGCATGCTGCTTGATGGACTGATGGTCACCCACATCAATGTTGTGAGTAAGGACATTAGTCTGCGATGGAACATCTGAAAACAACTCAGGAAAGAACTCTCTCAACCCCTGGACATCCTTAGCGCGAGAATCCGACAAGTGGGCAAGAATATTAGGCAAATCCTTAAACATTTCAGAGTTCTGAAGACGAGGACAAGAAACAGAGACGTCACGAAAACTCAGGCCGTCCTCCTCTGTAGAACAGGAGGAGACCATAGCATAGTTGCAGAAACCGCAAGCAGAGGACACTCAGTCTCCCGGGAGACATACGGCTTCAACATATTAATGTGACACACGCGAGTCTCACGACGTCTGTCTGGCGTACCAATAGCATAGTCAGTGTCACTAACTGGGACTCTACCTCATAAGGCCCCGAAAACTTAGCCTGGAGGGCGGACCCAAGAACAGGGAACAACTGAAACAACTGATAGGAGATGGGTTTGCGAAGAGTATGTCAGCTATTTTTTTTGGTCAAATAGTTGACAAAGTCTACCGGAAGAAGGGAGAAGGGAGGAGGAGGACTGGGGGGTTTAAGGAGGTTGGAGAAGATAAAAAAAGTTTTTTGGGGGAGTAAAAAATGAAGACTAAATTCTTTATTGGTAGAAAGAGCTTCTGGCAGCAGAGATAGAAGAAGAAAAAGAGGTGAGGAGAGATTGAATCACAGGCAGGTCGTCAGGTTGGGAGAGCTGATAGAACAGAGGAGGCGAAAGAGGATTTAGAGAGGGAGTGAATGTTGCGACGAACCGTTACAGAGTTAATTGATGGCCTGGGGTCATTAGAGAGAGAGGTCATTAGAGTTAGAGAGAGCGGAAGAGTAGGAGATGAATAAGTGGTCAGAGACGTGAAGTGGAGTTAAAGTGAGGTTATAGGTAAAGCAGTGTCTGGTGAATATGTAGTCAAGGTGTTTTATGAGTAGGAGGAGAGGGATTGAGTGACAGTGCAAAAGCTGGCGACACGCTCAACCTCCGTCCCGTTGATATGGATGGGGATGTGTGTGCCAGTTTTCTTCCGGAAGTCCACAATTAGCTCTTTGGTCTTCTTGGTGTTGAGGGCCAGGTTGTTGTCGGCGCACCATACCGCCAGGTGCTGGACCTCCTCTCTGTAGGCCGACTCATCGTTGTCACTGATGAGGCCAATCACCGTTGTGTCGTCTGCAAACTTGACAATGGTATTAAAACCGTGTACAGGTGTGCAGTCATAGGTGAAGAGGGAGTAGAGGAAAGGACTTAGCACACAGCCCTGTGGCACGCCGGTGTTCAGGATGAGGGATGAGGAGGTGTGGTTCTCTACCCTAACAGACTGGGGTCTGTTGGATAGGAAGTCCAGTATCCAGTATCCAGTTACAGAGGGAAGTGTTGATACCCAGGTGACTGAGTTTCGTGATTAGTTTTGGATTAGTTTGCACTCAGTGGCACTCAGTGGCACAACTCGCGGCAAGTGAGCGACAAACAAAGGCAAGTGAGTGGCAAGTAAGGGGCTGGCGTCACAATGCCACGCCGAGTGGGCGGAGCCAGGCTTTCCGCATCGTGGGTGTTCCGCGGGCAGGTGGTGTTCCGCGGGGGGGATCGGGGGGGGGGGGGGGGGCTTTGGAAACTCAGTGGCCACTCTGGTAATTCAACGGCCACAGTGGCACATCAATTGCCACTCTGGCAATTCATTGGCAATTCAGTGGCAACAGTTGCACATCAGTGGCAACAGTGGCACATCAGTGGCCACTCTGGCAATTCATTGGCAACCTGTTAGGCGTCCTCAAAGCGCCACTCGATCCGAGAGGCTGCCGAGCTGTTTCTTGTTTTTTATTGACTTGAGTGGGGTTTTGTTTTTCAATTTATTGGGTTTGCTGAGCATGTTGAGCATGTTGTTTTGTTATTCTAGCACTTATTTTTCCTATTGCCTGAGGATATGCACGCTGCCACAATAATACCTCTAGATGTCAGAGTTTATTCAAAAAATACTCTTTTTAAGGTTATTTTTTTCTTTTATGTTTTCACTGAAAAGTGCCATTGGAACAGAAATTCAGTTACACATGAAAGCATAAATATTTGCCTAATCAATAGAGCTGAAGTTGTCATAAGTGGGACCATTAGAAGAATTAAATGAGACGCAGAGACTGTCAGAAAGAACAACAAGAAATAATATAAATATGTAAAAACAACATGAAAATAAATTAAAAAAATTAACTAGTCCCACTCTTTGAACCAGGCATTGACTTTGTAGCCCTTGTCAATAAACTCTCCCACAAACATTTCGTAGTCACTTCTGTACTGAAATTCAAGGACAAAGACATTTATCGGTGCGTCTGCGTCGTCCTCATCTTCATCCATGTAGTTTTTGAGGTCTTGCAATGCTCAGAGCTGGTTGCCTCTGTCCATGTTCGTAATTTCAGGGGGCATAGCTATATATAATATATAAAGACTAGATGTCTTGTCCGCGTTGCCGGCCAACACAGTTGAAAGTCCGCACATGGCGGCCATCTTGCTCACCCATAACATTGTGTTGGTAGTGATACATGTACTTTTTAAATAACCACAATTTCCAACTGATTTTTAAACCGTTTGGTTTGTTATAAACGTCAGAGATATAGTTCTGACACTGCATACATACTATGAATAATTCTGTTATGTTCTAAAATATAGAATAATGTTTTAAAATAGGTTAAGAGGTTAAGATTTCCCTTTACAAATATACATATACAACATATATATGTTAAAATCCCCACCCTGTACGGAGATGTATTTATGACACTGCATACTTATTTATTAATTATAATTAGAACCATGGGGTTTTCCTATGAACATTATATTAAACAAAACATTATTCACGTATGCATTGTCATAACTACATCTCTGACGTATATAACAAACCAAACCGTTTAAAAATCGGTTGACAAAGTTATTATTTTTTAAAGTACATGTACTACTAACAACACAATGTTATGGGTGAGCGAGCTGACCGTACCAAGATGGCTACTGTGTGCGGACGTCTAGTCTTTATGTATATATCTATGTCTGGAGCTACCTCCGCCATTCTTTCAAATCGACACTCGCCAAGAGACCCACCCTCCTCTGACTCTGATAGGCTTGTTTCCGGTTCACGGACAATCAAACCAACGATGGCAGCGAGTATTACCCAATCAGGAGCAGAATAAAACGAGACTTCACAGAATTCAGGTGGGATTATTTGCATAGGATGCTGCATTGACTACATCTCGGAAATACGGTAAAATACGTATTGGTTCAAAACGGGACGCGCTATTTTCTCAAATACCGGACGATTCCGTATTTTAAGGGACGGGTGGCAACCCTTTTAGTTTAGACTTGATCTACTTCGTGAAAGTGTTGTGACGTAGCTCCAATAGTATGTGAATCTGTTATGAACTGCTCAAGATCAGAGTATTTGTTATCGTATTTACTGAGTTGAGGAGGTCAGTGAAGCACTCACGGTTCATCCTGTCAATCATCCTGGCTCCCGCTGTGGTTGGCAGAGAGCGGGAGGTGGGACGGTCCGATGTGATCGTGATAGATGTGTGCGTCACACTTTGTGAGACATGCGAGTGATCGTTTAGCAGCATTATTGTCAGCAGACTGTCAGCAAATAAAAGTGTAAAAGCAAGTTGGCGTCTCGTCGCTTTCCGCATTGAGAGTCGTTACAGTAGATTGAAAGTATATTTTCATTGCGCAGTTTGTTGAAGCAGTGGAGAAATCCCTCTTTTCTGCTCCTCTCCAGCTCCTCTCCAGCGCGATACTTTTTCAGCTAAGTTAAAGCTATATTTACATTTTTATATATATATATATATATATATTTTTTTTTTTTTGCTGATTGCCAATTTGTCGCTCTAAAGGATACAGGTAAGCCAGCATCGTTTGCAGTGAAAGCAGATGAATACGTCCAAGCAGAATTAAACTTTTTGGATTTTTCCACTGATGACTGCAGAGGAATGCAAATCATAGTCCGCCACCTGCTGGGAAGGTTGTTACAGACAGCGGACACTTTGATGTTTCCTACACCGGATATGTTAAAACATTTAAATCATATGAGTTAAGGATATTACTGTCGGTTAATTTGCTTA
This sequence comes from Gasterosteus aculeatus, assembly GCF_964276395.1. Lineage (NCBI taxonomy): Eukaryota > Metazoa > Chordata > Actinopteri > Perciformes > Gasterosteidae > Gasterosteus > Gasterosteus aculeatus. Next base: position 5,538,306 of record NC_135694.1, on the reverse strand, counting down.
TGTATTTTTTAACGAAATGAATGTAATCGATGCCTACTACTTATTTTTTAAATTTTTAATCGGCTAATCGATGGGCCCAGCTTGAGGGCTGCCAGGTCTTCATGTCTGATCGTTCCTTCACTTAATCAAAAACACGTGATTAAGGGACCTTATAACCTTCAGCAAAATACTGTTGTTTGTTTTTCCATACTTTAACCGAGAGAACAAAACTCTTGCAGAGCATTAGAATGTATATTAAATGTCTGTATACAAAAATCTGCTCCATTTTTAAAAATTTACTTTACAAATAGACTGGTTGGATACTGAGGATTCTTTGAAAATAAGGACAATTACTTCATTTTAAATCATCGGAATGGAAAATTGTATTATTTACTCGTAGTTGTTATATTTAAAAATAAGTCCTATGTTACATTGTACTCCCCATCATGTCCAAATAAAATGAAAGAAAAAGAAAATACGCCAGTGACAATTTTATGTTTCCACAGCTACATATCATGACTATTTTATATATATTATAAATATTACAAAGTGACTGCTAATGGTTAACATTGATGCAGCCTGATCATTAGCCATGAATACTGTACTTTAGTACAAGAGCCACGTCCTATAAATGACTTTATGTGTCACGTCACCTGTTAGTTGTGTGCACCTGTGTTAACTAATATGAGGATCTGATTATAGATTAAACTGTTTAAAGTCAGTCTAATGTAAACACATTAATGACTCAATGATTAGGATAATATCTGATTTATAGACTTTGATTAAGTAAGTAGCAAGCACGTTATATGAATGAATAATTTCTACTTATCAATACAGTGTTTACAGCAGGTTGTGGTGTGTTTTTTTTACTGTAGTACAATAGCTGCACACTTCCTTCATCAGTGTGAGAATGAGAGAACAGACAGACGAATAAGGTCAAGTTGTTTATTACATAGTGCTATTGTCAGAAGGTGAACGGAAGAGGCTTTTCCTGAGAAGACACTTTACACTTCGATACACTTATTACCAATGTCGCGCTCTTCGTCATGACAGGTAAATGGTGCTCGGGGCGAGAGATCTGGAACAGCAGGGACGACGGCTCTGCACCCTTCACCCTTAAGAAGAGCTGTGCTCCAGGTACGAAGATGCACACACTCCACATGTATCTCCAGAAGAAGCAGCCTCCTCCCTCTGGCTCCTCCATACACACAGAAGATGCACTGCATCATGTTTGCACTTCAGATGTTCCTTTAATGACATTTTCATTGTTGTATGTTTACATCACAGTGAAGGATGAAGATGAGGAGCTGTGGAGGCCCATGTCGACCATCTTTCCTTCAAAGTATCAAGTGCAGAGCTGTGAGTAAACATTTAATCTCTTTTAATTGTTTGTTTCTACCACATTAAGATACTCAATCACTTACAATCCAGCTGATTTGCTGTAAACTGTGTAATCTATACCGGCAAGAATATTCACAAACAGTGTTCAGCTGTTGTGAAGTCTTTAAAGTGGTTTCCTTTTCGTCAATTAGAAATCAGTGCATTCTTTTCTGGCTAAATGTAGGAGGCATTCGAGTGTAAAGCTGCAGTAAAGTGTAAATGTAAAGTTACCTTCTTGCTTCATCCTACTATCAGTAAAAATAATTGTAAATCATTAAAGAGCACAGTTATTGAATAATACCTGCGAGAAGGAGACAGAACTGAGACACAAACAAGTGATTGCGTTGATGCTACGCTAATGTCTTCTTCCCTGGTACTGAAAAAGGTAGCTGGAAACACCGAGCGATGGTAATCACCCTCAGATATATACGTCATCATGCTCTTCACCTTAGGACACACATTTACCCCACAAGTTCACTCTAGATTGTCTGGACATTAACATACAAACATCTTGACTATCAGCAGACCCTGAACACAACGTGTCGGTGTGAGAGAGACGCGTTAGACTCTGTTGTCTAAGTAAAGTAAAAAGGGTTTTCCAACAACAACAATTCAGCATTAACTAGAAGTAACTCTTAATTTATACAGTAGGTTACGAGCATTTATCTTAAATTGTATTCACCCATACAAGTGTAGGATTCTGTAGGTCAGAATAACTTATTGTACTCTGTCTTCATAGAAACCACGTTGTCCGTCTCCACCCCTGCTGTCCTCACCAACTGGACCTTTGTAGACAAGAAGGAGACGGTTCGTCTTGGACCGCAGCTTTCCACTTCCTGCTCTATAAACGCCGTGAGCAGAAGGACACGCTAAAGCTTGTGAACAGGAACTACGCTACTCTGTATTCAACATTTGATGTCCCTGTTGTAATAAATACATCTAATTCACTAATGTCTACATGTCATGAATGAGTTATGAAGCCATTACACTGATTTCAACTTTAGCTTCATCACATCCTATCCCAGTGAGTACATGATAATGATTGCACTGTCTATGTATCAAATGCTGATTATAATGAAACACTGTCTTCATGTTGATAAATAGTTAAAATGATTTGTCATGATTATGATGCAACAATAACTATATTTAGAAGTTTCCTGATTACAACCAGGTGTGTGTTTTGACTAGAGAGGGCAACCTATTTTTCACCTTCAACAATGAAGGAATTGTCGTAGTGATCAGTTAAACAAAAAATAGTATTTCATCTTTTGTCTCACTAAAATAGTGATAACCAGTAGACAGCAAAGTGGGGTACACATTTTACTTTTAAACAATTTATTTGTAAATAGCTCTTTATCATGCATGTGTTTCTTTGCCCCAGGGCCCAGGAGAACAATTCAGTGCAAGGGGCTGAATAAAGCACAATGACATTAGCTTTTCAGCGTCTTGGATAAGGTGTTTCAGCATTTTGGACAGTGGCAACCTTGTGGTTCCCGGCGCACCCTCTGTACTCAATGCGCTACCGTCGCCCCATAAGTTCGAGAAGGTCATACTTCAGATTTGTTGAATCATTGTGCCGGCTATATTTCCGTTGTTGAGTTGTAGGAATATCGTCTTTAGTTTGATTTATGAAAACCTTAAACTTAAACATTATGTAACAGTAGTCTATTGAGATTTTTGTTGTGGTATGGAAGTCATGGAAAAAGAAGAAACTAATGCGTCATTTATCAACAAAACAAATCAAAGGAATGTTGATCACCGGGAAGTACAACGCAAAAAGAACCACAGGGATAGTCTTTGTTACAAAAGACATCATTAAGTAGGCATCCCTGCATCATAGAATACGGGGACAGAAGATCACTGCGTATTCATTATTTGCGCCGTAGCTTAAGCTGACGTTGAAAGAAACAAGTAAAACTGAAAAGAAACATATTTAAATGAGTTAAAACACATAAACCAGAGAAACCTTTAGTTTCAGTTAACATGTGCTGTTGTTACCTCCACTAACAGTGTAGAAAGGATATAGAATATTTCTTTTTACAAATCCATGGCTGTGTCAAATTGCTGAGGTACAAATGCATTTGTATGTTTTACAACAACGCAGTTTTAACACGAAACATTTCTCTTGTGCGTGTTTAATAGTGTCACGGTGTGGTTCTCTTCCTGTCTTATTTTGTAGTTTTCTGCCACTCGTGTCCCCGGGTAACTTCCCCCCCCCCCCCCCCCCCCCCCCCCCTTGTTCCTGTGTGTTTTTGCCGTTTGCTTTTGCCTTGTGACTATTAAAGTCTTTTGTTTTCTGAGAAGTCTGCGTTTGATTCCTGCCTTCCCATGCACACCCCTTGACAAATAGTGATGTTAGTGATAAGTCAAACATTTCAATCGGCACCTTCGAACTGTAGAAAACACTAGAAAATAGTTTATTCAATCACAATCAATGGGCTAGTTTAAATTATGTCAAAAGCTTAATGGTAAAAGTTTAAACGGCCTGGTTGATTTAATTGGTTTTATCCAAACAAAATAAGAGAAGTAATAAACACCTTTACTTTAGCCAGAAAAATCATGGAACTGGTTTTGAAATAAATTTAATGGTATCAAAATACATTTTGTGTGTTACATTTAACGTGGAAAAGACTAGAGAAAGCCTAAGCAGCTGCTGTTACTTGTTATTGTTAAACAAGTATATTGCAATGGTTAAAATACAAATCTAATCTTTTCTGAATTTAGGTCAGAAGAAAATTACTAGGTGATATTCACAATCCTTAAATATATCGATTTCTTACTGGATTATATTGATCCAATAACCTGTCACTTTATTGGAAGAGTATAAAATGAGCATTATTGTTTTGTATTTTTATTGTATTGTCTCATGTATTTATTCCTCCAATCGATCACTATTTCAACACCAACTGTAATGTTCGTGGAACTTCCTTTTCCGCTCAAGTAGGTGGAATGCACCAGAAACTTGTTTAACCATGTGCCATTGTGTACGTGTATCATCAAATCTAAAAAATGTGCTGATAAGTGACGTCTTTAGCCTTTAAACTGTGTCCATATAAAAGACCGCAATAGATTTTTGTCACATCAGATGTAAGGTTTGCAACATGGTGCAAAGTGGACGAAATAGACACTGAAATAGTTTTAAACATCAAGAGCAGTGAGGGTGGGGAATTCAAAACGTTTCATCTTTCTCTTCACCTGTAAGTATATCTTTAAGTCAATAGAAAAATTTCTGTATTTGTATAGTCTCTGCGTGTGTTTGAAAGAGAGAGCAAGAAAACGAGTTTACATGTTGTGGTGGAAATTCTTGGATTAAGCCCTTGTGAGAAATCCATCAAGTATTTTAAACTTGTTTGTGATTAAGTATTTATTACTAACTAGAATATAGAAAAATATATAAGAATACAGAAATTATCAACACAAGCCGTAAGTACAAGCAGAAGTTTAAATGACTAAATTCAGCTGAAAAGGGACAGATTCTTCCTTCTCCCGGTTCTTCCTTCTCCCTCAGAGAAGCAGGACGATCCGGAGAGAATTGTTGAAATTTGAAAAACACTTTGTTATAACAGGCATATATTTATATTGCAAAGATGTTTGGGGCTTGGCCCGGGATGTCGAGCCGAGATGAGGCATATCCCCCCCTTTGGGAGTCCAGACACTGATGGTAGTGGTAGACGATAAATTGCTCCAATGATATGCCAGGTTCTGCTGTAGATTGGAGGTGTCAGGGGTGGTGGCGGGTCACCTTTGGTACTGAAATGACAACTGACAGCAAAAGAGAGAACAGTTTTTAACATTCGCCTGCACCGACGCCATTGATTTACGGTGGCTGGTACTACCCGACCCTGCCCCTAATCAGCTGGCCGTGCTCCCCAGGGGAGAGAGGGCCAACAGGGAATGGCACAGCCTGTCCAGTCTTAATTTGACTCAAATCTGAATTTACGCCTAAGCTTGTCCTTGAATACGGCCCATCCATTTTATTCTTTTCTTTTATTTCTTTTATGTCTATTATTTTTTTGTATTAAACGTGTGTTGCATTCCATACCTTGTCTCAAACTTTCTGTAGTTCAAGAAAAGTTTGTTTTGAGGTTAACAAATACTGTTTTTGTCAACAAAATGTTTTCCTTTGAGAAAAAGAGGCAAAGAGAAGGCAAAGCTCTCGATCTACCGGTCAATCTTCATTCCTACCCTCACCTATGGTCATGAAGGATGGGTCATGACCGAAAGAACTAGGTCACGGGTGCAAGCGGCCGAAATGGGTTTCCTCAGGAGAGTGGCTGGGGTCTCCCTTAGGGATAGGGTGAGAAGCTCAGCCATTCGAGAGGAGCTCGGAGTAGAGCCACTGCTCCTTTGCGTCGAAAGGAGCCAGTTGAGGTGGTTTGGGCATCTGGTGAGGATGCCCCCTGGGCGCCTCCCTAGGGAGGTGTTCCAGGCACAGCCAGCTGGGAAGAGGCCCCGGGGAAGACCCAGGACTAGGTGGAGAGATTATATCTCCTGGGAACGCTTTGGGATCCCCCAGTCAGAGCTGGTAGATGTGGCCCGGGAAAGGGAAGTTTGGGGTCCCCTGCTGGAGCTGTTGCCCCCACGACCCGACCCCGGATAAGCGGTTGAAAATGGATGGATGTTTTCCTTTGAATGTTGTACCTGAAAGTTAAACATACTGCTATAATGAATATTGACATTTTCATTTTCTTAATACTGTAGGAAAATTGAATAAGAAATAGTTCTACTAAATTGACTGGTTCACAAGCTGTCATGATGGGAGTTATGTGACTGTACCCCTACTTTGATCGATTTATAGGGATTCAAAAGAAAAAGGATGGCTGTGGCACAGATAATATCAATCTTCCTGATTATAATGGGTAAGTTAAGCATCACCTATAAATCACAATGACTGAGTAAAATGTAAGCTTTGTGTTGCTAATAATTGTTTATTTTAATACATTTAATTAATAATTATGTTAAAAGCAACTGATGCACCTACAACTAAAGCAGCTGCAACTTCCTCAACAGTGACTGCTGCACCTACACCTGCAGAAGCTTCAACTGCCACAACAGCGAATGATGCAAGTACAACAGTGGAAACTGCAACTTCCGCAACAGTGACTGATCCACCTACAACTACTTTAGCTTCAACTGACGCAACAGTGGCTGATGCACCTTCAACTGCAGCAGCTTTAACTGCCACAACAGCGACTGATGCAACTACTACTACAGCAGCAACGACTGCTGTTCCGACAACAGTAGCATCTTCAACTGAGGCAACAGCGACTGCTGCAAGTACAACAGTGGATCCTGCAACAGTGACTGATGCACCTACAACCACAAGAGCGTCAACTGACACAACAACGACTGCTGCAAGTACAACAGCGGATCCGGCAACTTCTGCAACAGTGACTGATGCACCTACAACTGCAGCAGCTTCAACTGCCACACCAGCGACTGATGCCCCTACAACTACAGCAGCAACGACTGCTGTCCCGACAACAGCAGCATCTTCAACTGACGCCACAGCGACTGCTGCAAGTACAACAGCGGATCCTGCAACGTCTGCAACAGTGACAGATGACCTTACAACTGCAGTAGCAACGACTGCTGCACCTACAACTGCAGCAGCTTCAACTGCCGCAACAGCGAATGATGCAAGTACAACAGTGGAAACTGCAACTTCCGCAACAGTGACTGATCCACCTACAACTACTTTAGCTTCAACTGACGCAACAGTGACTGCTGCAAGTACAACAGCGGATCCGGCAAGTTCCGCAACAGTGGCTGATGCACCTACAACTGCAGCAGCTTCAACTGCCACAACAGCGACTGATGCAACTACTGCTACAGCAGCAACGACTGCTGTTCCGACAACAGTAGCATCTTCAACTGAGGCAACAGCGACTGCTGCAAGTACAACAGTGGATCCTGCAACAGTGACTGATGCACCTACAACCACAAGAGCGTCAACTGACACAACAACGACTGCTGCAAGTACAACAGCGGATCCGGCAACTTCTGCAACAGTGACTGATGCACCTACAACTGCAGCAGCTTCAACTGCCACACCAGCGACTGATGCCCCTACAACTACAGCAGCAACGACTGCTGTCCCGACAACAGCAGCATCTTCAACTGACGCCACAGCGACTGCTGCAAGTACAACAGCGGATCCTGCAACGTCTGCAACAGTGACAGATGACCTTACAACTGCATTAGCAACGACTGCTGCAACTACAACTGCAGCAGCTTCAACTGCCACAACAGTGAATGATGCAAGTACAACAGTGGAAACTGCAACTTCCGCAACAGTGACTGATCCACCTACAACTACTTTAGCTTCAACTGACGCAACAGTGACTGCTGCACCTACAACTACAGCAGCTTCAACCGACGCAACAGTGACTGCTGCAAGTACAACAGCGGATCGGGCAAGTTCCGCAACAGTGGCTGATGCACCTTCAACTGCAGCAGCTTCAACTGCCACAACAGCGACTGATGCAACTACTACTACAGCAGCAACGACTGCTGTTCCGACAACAGTAGCATCTTCAACTGAGGCAACAGCGACTGCTGCAAGTACAACAGTGGATCCTGCAACAGTGACTGATGCACCTACAACCACAAGAGCGTCAACTGACACAACAACGACTGCTGCAAGTACAACAGCGGATCCGGCAACTTCTGCAACAGTGACTGATGCACCTACAACTGCAGCAGCTTCAACTGCCACACCAGCGACTGATGCCCCTACAACTACAGCAGCAACGACTGCTGTCCCGACAACAGCAGCATCTTCAACTGACGCCACAGCGACTGCTGCAAGTACAACAGCGGATCCTGCAACGTCTGCAACAGTGACAGATGACCTTACAACTGCAGTAGCAACGACTGCTGCACCTACAACTGCAGCAGCTTCAACTGCCGCAACAGCGAATGATGCAAGTACAACAGTGGAAACTGCAACTTCCGCAACAGTGACTGATCCACCTACAACTACTTTAGCTTCAACTGACGCAACAGTGACTGCTGCAAGTACAACAGCGGATCCGGCAAGTTCCGCAACAGTGGCTGATGCACCTACAACTGCAGCAGCTTCAACTGCCACAACAGCGACTGATGCAACTACTGCTACAGCAGCAACGACTGCTGTTCCGACAACAGTAGCATCTTCAACTGAGGCAACAGCGACTGCTGCAAGTACAACAGTGGATCCTGCAACAGTGACTGATGCACCTACAACCACAAGAGCGTCAACTGACACAACAACGACTGCTGCAAGTACAACAGCGGATCCGGCAACTTCTGCAACAGTGACTGATGCACCTACAACTGCAGCAGCTTCAACTGCCACACCAGCGACTGATGCCCCTACAACTACAGCAGCAACGACTGCTGTCCCGACAACAGCAGCATCTTCAACTGACGCCACAGCGACTGCTGCAAGTACAACAGCGGATCCTGCAACGTCTGCAACAGTGACAGATGACCTTACAACTGCATTAGCAACGACTGCTGCAACTACAACTGCAGCAGCTTCAACTGCCACAACAGTGAATGATGCAAGTACAACAGTGGAAACTGCAACTTCCGCAACAGTGACTGATCCACCTACAACTACTTTAGCTTCAACTGACGCAACAGTGACTGCTGCACCTACAACTACAGCAGCTTCAACCGACGCAACAGTGACTGCTGCAAGTACAACAGCGGATCGGGCAAGTTCCGCAACAGTGGCTGATGCACCTTCAACTGCAGCAGCTTCAACTGCCACAACAGCGACTGATGCAACTACTACTACAGCAGCAACGACTGCTGTTCCGACAACAGTAGCATCTTCAACTGAGGCAACAGCGACTGCTGCAAGTACAACAGTGGATCCTGCAACAGTGACTGATGCACCTACAACCACAAGAGCGTCAACTGACACAACAACGACTGCTGCAAGTACAACAGCGGATCCGGCAACTTCTGCAACAGTGACTGATGCACCTACAACTGCAGCAGCTTCAACTGCCACACCAGCGACTGATGCCCCTACAACTACAGCAGCAACGACTGCTGTCCCGACAACAGCAGCATCTTCAACTGACGCCACAGCGACTGCTGCAAGTACAACAGCGGATCCTGCAACGTCTGCAACAGTGACAGATGACCTTACAACTGCAGTAGCAACGACTGCTGCACCTACAACTGCAGCAGCTTCAACTGCCACAACAGCGAATGATGCAAGTACAACAGTGGAAACTGCAACTTCCGCAACAGTGACTGATCCACCTACAACTACTTTAGCTTCAACTGACGCAACAGTGACTGCTGCAAGTACAACAGCGGATCCGGCAAGTTCCGCAACAGTGGCTGATGCACCTACAACTGCAGCAGCTTCAACTGCCACAACAGCGACTGATGCAACTACTGCTACAGCAGCAACGACTGCTGTTCCGACAACAGTAGCATCTTCAACTGAGGCAACAGCGACTGCTGCAAGTACAACAGTGGATCCTGCAACAGTGACTGATGCACCTACAACCACAAGAGCGTCAACTGACACAACAACGACTGCTGCAAGTACAACAGCGGATCCGGCAACTTCTGCAACAGTGACTGATGCACCTACAACTGCAGCAGCTTCAACTGCCACACCAGCGACTGATGCCCCTACAACTACAGCAGCAACGACTGCTGTCCCGACAACAGCAGCATCTTCAACTGACGCCACAGCGACTGCTGCAAGTACAACAGCGGATCCTGCAACGTCTGCAACAGTGACAGATGACCTTACAACTGCATTAGCAACGACTGCTGCAACTACAACTGCAGCAGCTTTAACTGCCACAACAGCGAATGATGCAAGTACAACAGTGGAAACTGCAACTTCCGCAACAGTGACTGATCCACCTACAACTACTTTAGCTTCAACTGACGCAACAGTGACTGCTGCACCTACAACTACAGCAGCTTCAACCGACGCAACAGTGACTGCTGCAAGTACAACAGCGGATCGGGCAAGTTCCGCAACAGTGGCTGATGCACCTTCAACTGCAGCAGCTTCAACTGCCACAACAGCGACTGATGCAACTACTACTACAGCAGCAACGACTGCTGTTCCGACAACAGTAGCATCTTCAACTGAGGCAACAGCGACTGCTGCAAGTACAACAGTGGATCCTGCAACAGTGACTGATGCACCTACAACCACAAGAGCGTCAACTGACACAACAACGACTGCTGCAAGTACAACAGCGGATCCGGCAACTTCTGCAACAGTGACTGATGCACCTACAACTGCAGCAGCTTCAACTGCCACACCAGCGACTGATGCCCCTACAACTACAGCAGCAACGACTGCTGTCCCGACAACAGCAGCATCTTCAACTGACGCCACAGCGACTGCTGCAAGTACAACAGCGGATCCTGCAACGTCTGCAACAGTGACAGATGACCTTACAACTGCAGTAGCAACGACTGCTGCACCTACAACTGCAGCAGCTTCAACTGCCACAACAGCGAATGATGCAAGTACAACAGTGGAAACTGCAACTTCCGCAACAGTGACTGATCCACCTACAACTACTTTAGCTTCAACTGACGCAACAGTGACTGCTGCAAGTACAACAGCGGATCCGGCAAGTTCCGCAACAGTGGCTGATGCACCTACAACTGCAGCAGCTTCAACTGCCACAACAGCGACTGATGCAACTACTGCTACAGCAGCAACGACTGCTGTTCCGACAACAGTAGCATCTTCAACTGAGGCAACAGCGACTGCTGCAAGTACAACAGTGGATCCTGCAACAGTGACTGATGCACCTACAACCACAAGAGCGTCAACTGACACAACAACGACTGCTGCAAGTACAACAGCGGATCCGGCAACTTCTGCAACAGTGACTGATGCACCTACAACTGCAGCAGCTTCAACTGCCACACCAGCGACTGATGCCCCTACAACTACAGCAGCAACGACTGCTGTCCCGACAACAGCAGCATCTTCAACTGACGCCACAGTGACTGCTGCAAGTACAACAGCGGATCCTGCAACGTCTGCAACAGTGACAGATGACCTTACAACTGCATTAGCAACGACTGCTGCAACTACAACTGCAGCAGCTTCAACTGCCACAACAGTCACTGACGAACCTACAACTACAGCGGCTGCAACTTCCGCAACAGTGACTGATGCATCTACACCTACAGCAGCTGCAATTGACGCAACAGCAACTGCTGCAAGTACAACAGAGGATCTGGCAACTTCCGCAACAGTGACTGATGCACCAACAACTGCAGTAGCTTCAACTACTACAACAGCAACTGATGCAACTACTACTACTACAGCAGCAACGACTGCTGTTCCGACAACAGTAGCATCTTCAACTGACACAACAACGACTGCTGCAAGTACAACAGCGGATCCGGCAACTTCTGCAACAGTGACTGATGCACCTACAACTGCAGCAGCTTCAACTGCCACACCAGCGACTGATGCCCCTACAACTACAGCAGCAACGACTGCTGTCCCGACAACAGCAGCATCTTCAACTGACGCCACAGCGACTGCTGCAAGTACAACAGTGGATCCTGCAACAGTGACTGATGCACCTACAACCACAAGAGCGTCAACTGACACAACAACGACTGCTGCAAGTAGTGGATCGGATCTGGCAACTTCCGCAACAGTGACTGATGCACCAACAACTGCAGTAGCTTCAACTACTACAACAGCAACTGATGCAACTACTACTACTACAGCAGCAACGACTGCTGTTCCGACAACAGTAGCATCTTCAACTGACGCAACAGTGACTGCTGCACCTACAACTACAGCAGCTTCAACTGACGCAACAGTGACTGCTGCAAGTACAACAGCGGATCGGGCAAGTTCCGCAACAGTGGCTGATGCACCTTCAACTGCAGCAGCTTCAACTGCCACAACAGCGACTGATGCAACTACTACTACAGCAGCAACGACTGCTGTTCCGACAACAGTAGCATCTTCAACTGAGGCAACAGCGACTGCTGCAAGTACAACAGTGGATCCTGCAACAGTGACTGATGCACCTACAACCAAAAGAGCGTCAACTGACACAACAACGACTGCTGCAAGTACAACAGCGGATCCGGCAACTTCTGCAACAGTGACTGATGCACCTACAACTGCAGCAGCTTCAACTACCACACCAGCGACTGATGCCCCTACAACTACAGCAGCAACGACTGCTGTCCCGACAACAGCAGCATCTTCAACTGACGCCACAGCGACTGCTGCAAGTACAACAGCGGATCCTGCAACGTCTGCAACAGTGACAGATGACCTTACAACTGCAGTAGCAACGACTGCTGCAACTACAACTGCAGCAGCTTTAACTGCCACAACAGCGAATGATGCAAGTACAACAGTGGAAACTGCAACTTCCGCAACAGTGACTGATCCACCTACAACTACTTTAGCTTCAACTGACGCAACAGTGACTGCTGCACCTACAACTACAGCAGCTTCAACCGACGCAACAGTGACTGCTGCAAGTACAACAGCGGATCGGGCAAGTTCCGCAACAGTGGCTGATGCACCTTCAACTGCAGCAGCTTTAACTGCCACAACAGCGACTGATGCAACTACTACTACAGCAGCAACGACTGCTGTTCCGACAACAGTAGCATCTTCAACTGAGGCAACAGCGACTGCTGCAAGTACAACAGTGGATCCTGCAACAGTGACTGATGCACCTACAACCACAAGAGCGTCAACTGACACAACAACGACTGCTGCAAGTACAACAGCGGATCCGGCAACTTCTGCAACAGTGACTGATGCACCTACAACTGCAGCAGCTTCAACTGCCACACCAGCGACTGATGCCCCTACAACTACAGCAGCAACGACTGCTGTCCCGACAACAGCAGCATCTTCAACTGACGCCACAGCGACTGCTGCAAGTACAACAGCGGATCCTGCAACGTCTGCAACAGTGACAGATGACCTTACAACTGCAGTAGCAACGACTGCTGCACCTACAACTGCAGCAGCTTCAACTGCCGCAACAGCGAATGATGCAAGTACAACAGTGGAAACTGCAACTTCCGCAACAGTGACTGATCCACCTACAACTACTTTAGCTTCAACTGACGCAACAGTGACTGCTGCAAGTACAACAGCGGATCCGGCAAGTTCCGCAACAGTGGCTGATGCACCTACAACTGCAGCAGCTTCAACTGCCACAACAGCGACTGATGCAACTACTGCTACAGCAGCAACGACTGCTGTTCCGACAACAGTAGCATCTTCAACTGAGGCAACAGCGACTGCTGCAAGTACAACAGTGGATCCTGCAACAGTGACTGATGCACCTACAACCACAAGAGCGTCAACTGACACAACAACGACTGCTGCAAGTACAACAGCGGATCCGGCAACTTCTGCAACAGTGACTGATGCACCTACAACTGCAGCAGCTTCAACTGCCACACCAGCGACTGATGCCCCTACAACTACAGCAGCAACGACTGCTGTCCCGACAACAGCAGCATCTTCAACTGACGCCACAGCGACTGCTGCAAGTACAACAGCGGATCCTGCAACGTCTGCAACAGTGACAGATGACCTTACAACTGCATTAGCAACGACTGCTGCAACTACAACTGCAGCAGCTTCAACTGCCACAACAGTGAATGATGCAAGTACAACAGTGGAAACTGCAACTTCCGCAACAGTGACTGATCCACCTACAACTACTTTAGCTTCAACTGACGCAACAGTGACTGCTGCACCTACAACTACAGCAGCTTCAACCGACGCAACAGTGACTGCTGCAAGTACAACAGCGGATCGGGCAAGTTCCGCAACAGTGGCTGATGCACCTTCAACTGCAGCAGCTTCAACTGCCACAACAGCGACTGATGCAACTACTACTACAGCAGCAACGACTGCTGTTCCGACAACAGTAGCATCTTCAACTGAGGCAACAGCGACTGCTGCAAGTACAACAGTGGATCCTGCAACAGTGACTGATGCACCTACAACCACAAGAGCGTCAACTGACACAACAACGACTGCTGCAAGTACAACAGCGGATCCGGCAACTTCTGCAACAGTGACTGATGCACCTACAACTGCAGCAGCTTCAACTGCCACACCAGCGACTGATGCCCCTACAACTACAGCAGCAACGACTGCTGTCCCGACAACAGCAGCATCTTCAACTGACGCCACAGCGACTGCTGCAAGTACAACAGCGGATCCTGCAACGTCTGCAACAGTGACAGATGACCTTACAACTGCAGTAGCAACGACTGCTGCACCTACAACTGCAGCAGCTTCAACTGCCACAACAGCGAATGATGCAAGTACAACAGTGGAAACTGCAACTTCCGCAACAGTGACTGATCCACCTACAACTACTTTAGCTTCAACTGACGCAACAGTGACTGCTGCAAGTACAACAGCGGATCCGGCAAGTTCCGCAACAGTGGCTGATGCACCTACAACTGCAGCAGCTTCAACTGCCACAACAGCGACTGATGCAACTACTGCTACAGCAGCAACGACTGCTGTTCCGACAACAGTAGCATCTTCAACTGAGGCAACAGCGACTGCTGCAAGTACAACAGTGGATCCTGCAACAGTGACTGATGCACCTACAACCACAAGAGCGTCAACTGACACAACAACGACTGCTGCAAGTACAACAGCGGATCCGGCAACTTCTGCAACAGTGACTGATGCACCTACAACTGCAGCAGCTTCAACTGCCACACCAGCGACTGATGCCCCTACAACTACAGCAGCAACGACTGCTGTCCCGACAACAGCAGCATCTTCAACTGACGCCACAGCGACTGCTGCAAGTACAACAGCGGATCCTGCAACGTCTGCAACAGTGACAGATGACCTTACAACTGCATTAGCAACGACTGCTGCAACTACAACTGCAGCAGCTTTAACTGCCACAACAGCGAATGATGCAAGTACAACAGTGGAAACTGCAACTTCCGCAACAGTGACTGATCCACCTACAACTACTTTAGCTTCAACTGACGCAACAGTGACTGCTGCACCTACAACTACAGCAGCTTCAACCGACGCAACAGTGACTGCTGCAAGTACAACAGCGGATCGGGCAAGTTCCGCAACAGTGGCTGATGCACCTTCAACTGCAGCAGCTTCAACTGCCACAACAGCGACTGATGCAACTACTACTACAGCAGCAACGACTGCTGTTCCGACAACAGTAGCATCTTCAACTGAGGCAACAGCGACTGCTGCAAGTACAACAGTGGATCCTGCAACAGTGACTGATGCACCTACAACCACAAGAGCGTCAACTGACACAACAACGACTGCTGCAAGTACAACAGCGGATCCGGCAACTTCTGCAACAGTGACTGATGCACCTACAACTGCAGCAGCTTCAACTGCCACACCAGCGACTGATGCCCCTACAACTACAGCAGCAACGACTGCTGTCCCGACAACAGCAGCATCTTCAACTGACGCCACAGCGACTGCTGCAAGTACAACAGCGGATCCTGCAACGTCTGCAACAGTGACAGATGACCTTACAACTGCAGTAGCAACGACTGCTGCACCTACAACTGCAGCAGCTTCAACTGCCACAACAGCGAATGATGCAAGTACAACAGTGGAAACTGCAACTTCCGCAACAGTGACTGATCCACCTACAACTACTTTAGCTTCAACTGACGCAACAGTGACTGCTGCAAGTACAACAGCGGATCCGGCAAGTTCCGCAACAGTGGCTGATGCACCTACAACTGCAGCAGCTTCAACTGCCACAACAGCGACTGATGCAACTACTGCTACAGCAGCAACGACTGCTGTTCCGACAACAGTAGCATCTTCAACTGAGGCAACAGCGACTGCTGCAAGTACAACAGTGGATCCTGCAACAGTGACTGATGCACCTACAACCACAAGAGCGTCAACTGACACAACAACGACTGCTGCAAGTACAACAGCGGATCCGGCAACTTCTGCAACAGTGACTGATGCACCTACAACTGCAGCAGCTTCAACTGCCACACCAGCGACTGATGCCCCTACAACTACAGCAGCAACGACTGCTGTCCCGACAACAGCAGCATCTTCAACTGACGCCACAGTGACTGCTGCAAGTACAACAGCGGATCCTGCAACGTCTGCAACAGTGACAGATGACCTTACAACTGCATTAGCAACGACTGCTGCAACTACAACTGCAGCAGCTTCAACTGCCACAACAGTCACTGACGAACCTACAACTACAGCGGCTGCAACTTCCGCAACAGTGACTGATGCATCTACACCTACAGCAGCTGCAATTGACGCAACAGCAACTGCTGCAAGTACAACAGAGGATCTGGCAACTTCCGCAACAGTGACTGATGCACCAACAACTGCAGTAGCTTCAACTACTACAACAGCAACTGATGCAACTACTACTACTACAGCAGCAACGACTGCTGTTCCGACAACAGTAGCATCTTCAACTGACACAACAACGACTGCTGCAAGTACAACAGCGGATCCGGCAACTTCTGCAACAGTGACTGATGCACCTACAACTGCAGCAGCTTCAACTGCCACACCAGCGACTGATGCCCCTACAACTAAAGCAGCAACGACTGCTGTCCCGACAACAGCAGCATCTTCAACTGACGCCACAGCGACTGCTGCAAGTACAACAGTGGATCCTGCAACAGTGACTGATGCACCTACAACCACAAGAGCGTCAACTGACACAACAACGACTGCTGCAAGTAGTGGATCGGATCTGGCAACTTCCGCAACAGTGACTGATGCACCAACAACTGCAGTAGCTTCAACTACTACAACAGCAACTGATGCAACTACTACTACTACAGCAGCAACGACTGCTGTTCCGACAACAGTAGCATCTTCAACTGACGCAACAGTGACTGCTGCACCTACAACTACAGCAGCTTCAACTGACGCAACAGTGACTGCTGCAAGTACAACAGCGGATCGGGCAAGTTCCGCAACAGTGGCTGATGCACCTTCAACTGCAGCAGCTTCAACTGCCACAACAGCGACTGATGCAACTACTACTACAGCAGCAACGACTGCTGTTCCGACAACAGTAGCATCTTCAACTGAGGCAACAGCGACTGCTGCAAGTACAACAGTGGATCCTGCAACAGTGACTGATGCACCTACAACCAAAAGAGCGTCAACTGACACAACAACGACTGCTGCAAGTACAACAGCGGATCCGGCAACTTCTGCAACAGTGACTGATGCACCTACAACTGCAGCAGCTTCAACTACCACACCAGCGACTGATGCCCCTACAACTACAGCAGCAACGACTGCTGTCCCGACAACAGCAGCATCTTCAACTGACGCCACAGCGACTGCTGCAAGTACAACAGCGGATCCTGCAACGTCTGCAACAGTGACAGATGACCTTACAACTGCAGTAGCAACGACTGCTGCACCTACAACTGCAGCAGCTTCAACTGCCACAACAGCGAATGATGCAAGTACAACAGTGGAAACTGCAACTTCCGCAACAGTGACTGATCCACCTACAACTACTTTAGCTTCAACTGACGCAACAGTGACTGCTGCAAGTACAACAGCGGATCCGGCAAGTTCCGCAACAGTGGCTGATGCACCTACAACTGCAGCAGCTTCAACTGCCACAACAGCGACTGATGCAACTACTGCTACAGCAGCAACGACTGCTGTTCCGACAACAGTAGCATCTTCAACTGAGGCAACAGCGACTGCTGCAAGTACAACAGTGGATCCTGCAACAGTGACTGATGCACCTACAACCACAAGAGCGTCAACTGACACAACAACGACTGCTGCAAGTACAACAGCGGATCCGGCAACTTCTGCAACAGTGACTGATGCACCTACAACTGCAGCAGCTTCAACTGCCACACCAGCGACTGATGCCCCTACAACTACAGCAGCAACGACTGCTGTCCCGACAACAGCAGCATCTTCAACTGACGCCACAGCGACTGCTGCAAGTACAACAGCGGATCCTGCAACGTCTGCAACAGTGACAGATGACCTTACAACTGCATTAGCAACGACTGCTGCAACTACAACTGCAGCAGCTTCAACTGCCACAACAGTGAATGATGCAAGTACAACAGTGGAAACTGCAACTTCCGCAACAGTGACTGATCCACCTACAACTACTTTAGCTTCAACTGACGCAACAGTGACTGCTGCACCTACAACTACAGCAGCTTCAACCGACGCAACAGTGACTGCTGCAAGTACAACAGCGGATCGGGCAAGTTCCGCAACAGTGGCTGATGCACCTTCAACTGCAGCAGCTTCAACTGCCACAACAGCGACTGATGCAACTACTACTACAGCAGCAACGACTGCTGTTCCGACAACAGTAGCATCTTCAACTGAGGCAACAGCGACTGCTGCAAGTACAACAGTGGATCCTGCAACAGTGACTGATGCACCTACAACCACAAGAGCGTCAACTGACACAACAACGACTGCTGCAAGTACAACAGCGGATCCGGCAACTTCTGCAACAGTGACTGATGCACCTACAACTGCAGCAGCTTCAACTGCCACACCAGCGACTGATGCCCCTACAACTACAGCAGCAACGACTGCTGTCCCGACAACAGCAGCATCTTCAACTGACGCCACAGCGACTGCTGCAAGTACAACAGCGGATCCTGCAACGTCTGCAACAGTGACAGATGACCTTACAACTGCATTAGCAACGACTGCTGCAACTACAACTGCAGCAGCTTCAACTGCCACAACAGCGAATGATGCAAGTACAACAGCGGATCTTGCAACTTCCGCAACAGTGACTTCTACAGCTACAACTGCAGCAGCTGCAACCTCTGCAACAGTCACTGACGAACCTACAACTACAGCGGCTGCAACTTCCGCAACAGTGACTGATGCATCTACACCTACAGCAGCTGCAATTGACGCAACAGCAACTGCTGCAAGTACAACAGCGGATCTGGCAACTTCCGCAACAGTGACTGATGCACCAACAACTGCAGTAGCTTCAACTACTACAACAGCAACTGATGCAACTACTACTACTACAGCAGCAACGACTGCTGTTCCGACAACAGTAGCATCTTCAACTGACACAACAACGACTGCTGCAAGTACAACAGCGGATCCGGCAACTTCTGCAACCGTGACTGATGCACCTACAACTGCAGCAGCTTCAACTGCCACACCAGCGACTGATGCCCCTACAACCACAGCAGCAATGACTGCTGTCCCGACAACAGCAGCATCTTCAACTGACGCCACAGCGACTGCTGCAAGTACAACAGCGGATCCTGCAACGTCTGCAACAGTGACAGATGGCCTTACAACTGCAGTAGCAACGACTGCTGTACCTACAACTACAGCAGCTTCAACTGCCACAACAGCGAATGATGCAAGTACAACAGCGGATCTTGAAACTTCTGCAACAGTGACTGCAGCACCTACAACTGCTCCACCTACGACTGCAGCACCCACAACAGCTGCACCCACAACTGCAGCACCCACAACCGCAGCACCTGCAACAAATGCTCCTACAACTGCAGCACCTACAACGGCTGAACCTACAACTGGATCACCCACAACCGCAGCACCTGCAACAAATGCTCCTACAACTGCAGCACCTACAACGGCTGCACCTACAACAGCAGCACCCACAACCGCAGCACCTACAACTAATGGTCCTACAACTACAGCACCAACAACTGCAGCACCCACAACCGCAGCACCTACAACTGCTCCACCTACAACTGCAGCACCCACAACCGCAGCACCTGCAACAAATGCTCCTACAACTACAGCACCTACAACGGCTGCACCTACAACTGGATCACCCACAACAGCTCCACCTACAACTGCAGCACCTACAACTGCACGACCGACAACGACTGCACCTACAACCGCAGCACCCACAACTGCTTCTCCTACAACTGTAGCACCTACAACTGCAGCATTTACAACAACTTCACCCACAACAGCAGCTCCTACAACTGCATCACCCATAACTGCAGCACCCACAACAGCTGCCCCCACAACAGCTCCACCTACAACTGCAGCACCGACAACAGATCCACCTACAACTGCATCACCCACAACTGCAGCACCCACAACAGCAAGACCCACAACTGAAGCACCTACAACCGCAGCACTTACAACTGCTCCTCCTACAACGGCTGCACCCACAACATTAGCAGCTACAACTGCTCCACCTACAACTGCAGCACCCACAACAGCTGCACCCACAACTGCAGCACCCACAACCGCAGCACCTGCAACAAATGCTCCTACAACTGCAGCACCTACAACGGCTGAACCTACAACTGGATCACCCACAACCGCAGCACCTGCAACAAATGCTTCTACAACTGCAGCACCTACAACCGCTGCACCTACAACAGCAGCACCCACAACCGCAGCACCTACAACTAATGGTCCTACAACTACAGCACCAACAACTGCAGCACCCACAACCGCAGCACCTACAACTGCTCCACCTACAACTGCAGCACCCACAACCGCAGCACCTGCAACAAATGCTCCTACAACTACAGCACCTACAACGGCTGCACCTACAACTGGATCACCCACAACAGCTCCACCTACAACTGCAGCACCTACAACTGCACGACCGACAACGACTGCACCTACAACCGCAGCACCCACAACTGCTTCTCCTATAACTGTAGCACCTACAACTGCAGCATTTACAACAACTGCACCCACAACAGCAGCTCCTACAACTGCATCACCTACAACTGCAGCACCTACAACAGCTCCAACCACAACTGCAGTACCCACAACCGCAGCACCTACAACAGCTCCACCTACAACTGTAGCACCAACAACAGCTCCACCTACAACAACTGCAGCACCTACAACAGCTGCCCCCACAACAGCTCCACCTACAACTGCAGCACCGACAACAGATCCACCTACAACTGCATCACCCACAACTGCAGCACCCACAACAGCAAGACCCACAACTGAAGCACCTACAACCGCAGCACTTACAACTGCTCCTCCTACAACGGCTGCACCCACAACATTAGCAGCTACAACTGCTCCACCTACAACTGCAGCACCCACAACAGCTGCACCCACAACTGCAGCACCCACAACCGCAGCACCTGCAACAAATGCTCCTACAACTGCAGCACCTACAACGGCTGAACCTACAACTGGATCACCCACAACCGCAGCACCTGCAACAAATGCTCCTACAACTGCAGCACCCACAACAGCTCCACCTACAACTGCAGCACCTACAACTGCACGACCGACAACGACTGCACCTACAACCGCAGCACCCACAACTGCTTCTCCTACAACTGTAGCACCTACAACTGCAGCATTTACAACAACTGCACCCACAACAGCAGCTCCTACAACTGCATCACCCATAACTGCAGCACCCACAACAGCAAGACCCACAACTGAACCACCTACAACCGCAGCACTTACAACTGCTCCTCCTACAACGGCTGCACCCACAACATTAGCAGCTACAACAGCTCCACCTACAACTGCTGCACCCACAACAGCTCCACCCACCATTCTATCACCAACGACTGCAGCACCCACAACAGTTGCACCAACAACAGCTGCACCTATAATAGCACCAGTTGTTGTTCTCTCAGCAACCTTGCAACAACCCTTCGTACTAGAACTCAATAATAGAAACAGCAACGAATTTAGGAATCTCGAATTAAGAGTTGTGACCGTGGTTAGTACTCACTTTCATCATTATTCTTTTTTGTGATCACAGTTTTTATTGAATTTTGGTATTGTATACCTACTTCGTTCATATTCTGCATTTGCATTATTCCTACAGTTTGACATAATCTACAGAGCAAGATTTGGCTTCCTTTTTGTCCGCACTTTTGTGATCTTTTTCAGGTAACATTTCAAGTGTATAAAGTCCCGATGTCGTTTTTTTTACAAAATTCTGAATTATTGATGGCACACAAACCTAAATATAACAATCATGTAGCAGTTGTCTATGTTAACATTTTTTATCAACATGTTCTTTCACATTGCAGACAAGGTCCAACACGAATGTCGACCACTGAAGCAGAGGTCGGCATTGAGTTCAATCGAACTGCTCCGGCCGCTGAAATACCACAGGCTAATGATGTTGCAGAGACCTTAGTAGAAGCTGTGAATAACCCCAACAGCACCTTCAACCTCTCTATTGATGCCGCTTCTGTCGCTGTAATTCGTAAGTACATAGGCCTGCATTTCATTGTAATTCTTCTCTAACAAGTAATCTGCCAGAGTATGTGAGTTGATTTGTGTGCTTTCCTTGCTTGTTTAACAAAGAACACAATGTAAATATAAATATCATGAAGTTCGCAGTGGCATTAGCAAGGCTAATTAAACTGTGGTTCACCGAAGTGATAGCCATGTTGTAATTTTTAGGTTTGATCAAGAGAAAGCCCTCTGGCTATTATTCATTATCTCCATCTTTATTTGTTTTTTACAGAAATAAACATGACATCAAATTCTACAACTGCACCTCCCACCTTGAATACTACAGCTAATGCAAGTATGAGTACTGCAACCAGAACTCCTCCAACCATCACAATCGCAGTGGTACCTGCATCACCAGCAGCTGTAACATCCGAGGCGATCACAACGAGGCGATTGACTTTCAGATCTGCTGGAGAGACATTTACCACTGACTTGCTGAATCCATCATCTGCAGCGTTTCAAAGAAGAGCCTCATTGATAACGTCAAATGTAAGTAATGGATGATACGTTGTTTCTTTCAAAAATCAAGGGAAGAAGTGACTTTATTGTGATTTTATTCCTGTTACTGAAATTATTTACAATAAATCATATTTTCATGCATTAAGAATAGGACAGATAGACAATCCGGTAGTTGTTGAAAGAAGGGTTATGGTGTTACAACTTACTTTTGTAGTTTGGAAAAAAACACAATCATCAAAAGAGAAATGCACAGCTTAAGAAAAAACAACCAAATTAAATATACAAATTCTTTTATTTAAACGATTTACTTGTATTTCTGCAGCTCGTGCTGTTCTACCAAACAGCATTCGCTACTTTCCGGAACTTAACAGTGACTTCATTCAGGTAATTTTTCAATTTTCTTATGGCCGGATCTTAAGAGCTCTAATCATGAATGTTTACAAATTAAAAAATGTTACATTTTGTTTATTTAATTTGCAGTAATGGATCAATCATCAACAACATGGACGTTGCATTTGCATCCACTTCTGTTCCTGAAGGAACTCAAATTGGAAATGTTTTGGTTGAAGCAGCTTCAAACATCACAGCCTTCAATGTTGACCTCAACTCCATTGTTGTGAATGGCTCACGTAAGACATATTAAATAATGTTTTGCAAATCTTTTTTAGATTTGATGTTTTTTTATTTATTAAGGCTTCTGTCCCTGTAATTCGTAGGTATATAAGGCTGCATTTAATTGTAATGCTTTTGAGCCCTCTGGATACAGTTATTAATTTACTCCAATTTTATTCTTTTATTACAGTAATAAACATTCCATCAAATTCTACAACTGCACCTCCCACCTTGAATACTACAGCTAATGCAAGTATGAGTACTACAGCCAGAACTCCTCCAACCACCACAATCGCAGTGGTACCTGCATCACCAGCAGCTGTAACATCCGAGGCGGTCACAACGAGGCGATTGACTTTCAGATCTGCTGGAGAGACATTTACCACTGACTTGCTGAATCCATCATCTGCAGCGTTTCAAAGAAGAGCCTCATTGATAACGTCAAATGTAAGTAATGGATGATACGTTGTTTTTTTCAAAAATCAAGGGAAGAAGTGTCTTTATTGTGATTTTATTCCTGTTACTGAAATTATTTACAATAAATCATATTTTCATGCATTAAGAATAGGACAGATAGACAATCCGGTAGTTGTTGAAAGAAGGGTTATGGTGTTACAACTTACTTTTGTAGTTTGGAAAAAAACACAATCATCAAAAGAGAAATGCACAGCTTAAGAAAAAACAACCAAATTAAATATACAAATTCTTTTATTTAAACGATTTACTTGTATTTCTGCAGCTTGTGCTGTTCTACCAAACAGCATTCGCTACTTTCCGGAACTTAACAGTGACTTCATTCGGGTAATTTTTCAATTTTCTTATGGCCGGATCTTAAGAGCTCTAATCATGAATGTTTACAAATTAAAAAATGTTACATTTTGTTTATTTAATTTGCAGTAATGGATCAATCATCAACAACATGGACGTTGCATTTGCATCCACTTCTGTTCCTGAAGGAACTCAAATTGGAAATGTTTTGGTTGAAGCAGCTTCAAACATCACAGCCTTCAATGTTGACCTCAACTCCATTGTTGTGAATGGCTCACGTAAGACATATTAAATAATGTTTTGCAAATCTTTTTTAGATTTGATGTTTTTTTATTTATTAAGGCTTCTGTCCCTGTAATTCATAGGTATATAAGGCTGCATTTAATTGTAATGCTTTTGAGCCCTCTGGATACAGTTATTAATTTACTCCAATTTTATTCTTTTATTACAGTAATAAACATTCCATCAAATTCTACAACTGCACCTCCCACCTTGAATACTACAGCTAATGCAAGTATGAGTACTACAGCCAGAACTCCTCCAACCACCACAATCGCAGTGGTACCTGCATCACCAGCAGCTGTAACATCCGAGGCGGTCACAACGAGGCGATTGACTTTCAGATCTGCTGGAGAGACATTTACCACTGACTTGCTGAATCCATCATCTGCAGCGTTTCAAAGAAGAGCCTCGTTGATAACGTCAACAGTACGTAATGGATGAAACATTATTTTTCTAAAAATTAAGGGAAAAAGTGACATTTTATTCCTGGTACTGAAACTATTTACAATAAATTATGTTTTCATGCATTGAGAATAGGACAGATAAACGATCCAGTAGTTGTTGAAAAAAAGGTTATAGTGTTACAACTTGCTGTTGCAGTTTGGAAAAAAACAATCATCAAAAGTAAAATGCACAGCTTAAGAAAAAACAACCAAATTAAATTTACAAGTACCTTTATTTGAACAATTTACTTGTATTTCTGCAGCTGGTGCCGTTCTATCTAAGAGCATTCCCTACGTTCCGCTCCTTAACAGTGACCTCGTTCAGGTAATTTTTTATTTTATCATAACAGGATCTTAAGAGCACTGAACATGAATGTTTACAAATTAAGTCAATATTACATTTTGTTGTTTCATTTGCAGTAATGGATCAGTCATCAACAACATGACCATTGTATTTTCATCAACTTCTGGTCCTGAAGGAACTCAGATTGGAAATGTTTTGGTTGAAGCAGCTTCAACCATCACAGCCTTCAATGTCGACCTCAACTCCATTGTTGTGGATGGCTCACGTAAGACATATTAAATAATGTTTTACAAATCTTTTTGGGATTTTGTGTTTTTCATTTGTTAAAACTTCTGTCACTGTAATTCTTAGGTATATAGGACTGCATTTAATTGTAATGCTTTTGAACACAAAGAAATACACCCCATGTCACTAACAAGTAATCTGCCAGAATCTCTGAGTTGGTTTGTGTGGTTTCCTGATCCTTCTTTGGCAAATCGGTTGTTTGACAAAGAACACACAATCTAAATATGAATATCATGAAGTCCACAGTGGCATTAGCAAGAGTACTCAACCTTTGATTTACCAAAGTGACGTGTTGCAGGGGTAGAAAGGGTGCGCTGGGAACCGCAAGGTTGGCGGTTTGAGCCCCTGCTGCCCCATGTTGAGCAAGGCACCTAACTCCTAATTGCTCCCTGGGCAAAATGTAAACAGCCATGGGTTAAAAATGCAATGTAAGTCGCTCTGGATAAAAGCGTCAGCTAAGGGACCTGTACTGTAGTGTAATGTTCTAATGTTTGGGTTGGATCAAGAGAAAGCTCTCTGGCTATTATTCATTATCTCCAACTTTATTTGTTTTTTACAGAACCAAACATTACTTCAAGTTCTACAACTGCACCCTCGACTTTGAATACTGCAGCACCCATAACAGCAGCACCTGTAACATCTCAGGCGGTCACAACGAGGCGATTGATTTTCAGATCTGCTGGAGAGACATTTACCACTGACTTGCTGAATCCATCATCTGCAGCGTTTCAAAGAAGAGCCTCATTGATAACGTCAAATGTAAGTAATGGATGATACGTTGTTTTTCTAAAAATCAAGGGAAAAAGTGACATTTTAATCCTGGTACTGAAACTATTTACAATAAATTATGTTTTCATGCATTGAGAATAGGACAGATAAACGATCCAGTAGTTGTTGAAAAAATGGTTATAGTGTTACAACTTGCTGTTGTCATCAAATGGAAAATGCATAGCTTAAGAACAAACAACCAAATTAAATATACAAGTACTTTTATTTGAACAATATTCTTGTATTTCTGCAGCTGGTGCCATTCTATTTAAGAGCATTCCCTACGTTCCGCTCCTTAACAGTAACTTCATTCAGGTAATTTGTTAATTTTATTATGACAGGATCTATAAGTGCAGAGATCATGATACACATGTATTAATACAAATTAAACAATATTACATTTTGTTATTGCATTTGCAGTAATGGATCAATCATCAACAACATGGACCTTGGATTTTCGTCAACTTCTGTTCCTAATGGCACTCAGATTAGAAATGTTTTGGTTCAAGCAGCTTCAACCATCACAGCCTTCAATGTTGACCTCAACTCCATTGTTGTGGATGGCTCACGTAAGACATATTAAACAATGTCTCACAAATCTTTTTTTACATTTTTTCATTCTTTATTTGTAAAAATAAAATCTTGTTTTCTTTTCTCATTCATTACAGAGGTTTCAAGTGGAGTAAGCCACAAGATCAGTCTCATCACTGCATCCTTCCTCGTACTGTTGTCATGGATACTGTCAAGCCAGCAATAGTATCATCGCTGACTCCTGTTAGAAAAGCCCTGATTGAATGACTGCCATCACTGGCATGACAAATGACTTCTTGATTATTGTCCAAGGAACCTTGTACATCTTTGGATAAACATACTATCAAATGTGATTTTGCATTGACCGCACAGCATAATGACAGTGGAATAGAAGTCAACATGTTTTCGGCTGGGAATGTCCAGGATTCTAGACCAAAAACAATATGCAGCCAATTTTAATAACCCAAATAGAATACCATTTAGCACTGAGATGTAAAAGAAACAATGTTTATTACCATCATGATACGCATTACTTTGCCTCTTTATTCTAAACATTCAAATACCACCCGAGACTATAAGAGACACTTTAGTATTAATTCAGCTTCAAGTACAGCCAAATCTAGAGCTTTGTTTTGGGAAATGCCATTTATATAAAATTTAATTCAATATTTGATTTTGAAAAATGTGTTTAAAGCCGCTTTATTGGTTATGTGTGGTCAGGACTCTTTCTCTCTCTACTCACCCTCAAGGTTAGACTTCAGTGAAGGTTTGAATTACATTTAAAGCAATGGAACATTATTGACAATATATCCTCAAATGTCGTTAGTGGCCAAAAGATGTAAAAATGTATAACTTAAACTTGTATTCTGTGAGATTTCCTGTTTCCTCTATTTTTGTCAGAACCTTTGCAACAATCATAATACAAAATATCAAATTATTAAAATTCTCTCAAAATGATTTGCCATTTCTCCTCTCAAAAGCAACACATTTCATGTATTATCATTTCGTTATCTATATGCTGGGCAAACAAACAAAAGATTGAAATTGATTAATCGCATAATCTTCTTTGATTAAAAGCGATTAATGGCATTATGTACAAAATTCCTTAATACATATACATTTTATTTTAAATTAATGTTATCAGAACAATATAAGATGCACTCCCAGAGCAACATCCAGTTAATATACATTATATAAATATAATTATTTCCAGAAGAGACATTTGTCTTTTATCAGGGAAAAGCATACTGCATAATGCAGCGTATGTTCAGTAGTAAACGGTCCTTTTTATGCTGCGTTTACACCAAAGGTGAAGCGAATGATTTGCTCGAGTAGATTGCATGCAAAGTCAATGCACAGACACGACTGGTCGCGGAGGAAACGACGGGCGGCGCGAAATAATAAACGCGTCGGACGCGAAAAAGCGAAGGGAGCAAAGCGAAAGTTGAAATATTTCACCCAAATTTAAAATATTTTAATTTTGGGCGAAACGTTCACCCGACGCTGACTTGCGAAAGCCAATCAGCGTTGAGATGCTCCGCGCGTCATCGCCGTCGTCCTGCTGCCAAAGCGCGAATACACTTCATTAAACTGCCGCTCACCGGAGACACTCGCACAGCTGTTGGTCGGTGTCTAACCGAAAGACGCCGGCACCGAGCCGACACAACAGGTCATCAAACCGGCTGCTGGTCCGCCTGAAGCAGCGCTGGAAGCCGCAGTCATCCAGACGCGGTTCCTGGAGGAGTCGGTGAAATTCAAGCTGTGCGGCGACGGATGATGTCATGAACCCGAACACAACACCGTGTGCGTTCCTGACGTTTGTGTAATTCACACGACAAATAAAGAGTAGAAAAAGTGGTTATTTATTTCCATGGTGGAAACAATAACTGTCTTTACGGAAAAATGCAGCAGAGATAAGCCACGCGAATGAAGCGAAATAACTCCCAACTAGTCGGGCGAGTAAACTCACGCGAGTAAGGTGAAGTGGTGTAGCACAAAAAAATGACAAATAAAATTAAAAAAAAACATTTAGATCTGACCTCCACGGCACACGTTACTCTTGTCTAGTTTAGACTTGATTCACTTTGTGAAAGAATTGTATTTCAAGATGTGTGAAATTGTTGTCGCATTTCATTTGAGGAGGTCAGTGAAGCGCTCACGGTTCATCCTGTCAATCATCCTGGCTCCCCCTGTGATTGGCAGAGAGAGGCGGGTGGGACGGTACGATGTGATCGTGGTAGATGTGTGTGCGTCACACTATGTGAAACATGCGAGTGATCGTTTGGCAGCATTGACTATTATCAAGCCACAAATAAAAGTATAAAAGCAAGTTGGCGTCTCGTCGCTTTGCTCAACAAGAGTCGTCACAGTAGATTAAAAGGAGACTTACTTTGCGCAGTTTGTTGCAGCAGTTGAGAAATCGCTCTTTTCTGCTCATCTTCAGCTCGATACTTTGTACTTTATTTTAGTTAAAGCTATATTTACATTATATTTTTTCCTGATTGCGAAAATCTCACTCTGAAGGATACAGGTAAGCCAGCATCGTTGGCAGCGAAAGCAGATCGTCCACGCAGAATTAAACTCCCTTATTTCGGATTATTCCACTGATGACTGCAGAGGAATGCAAATCATAGTCCGCCACCTGCAGGGGAAGTTGTTATAGACAGCGGCGCAGTAAGATTAATTCAACTGCAAAATATTAAAACTTTTTTCTTTTTTCAGTGACATATTATCCCTCTCAAACTCAAGATAACAAGATAAGAGTGTTTCCCTTTGAAAAATGTTCTACTGTGAAAATATTAAAAGAAGAATAGCCCTACCGTATTTCCATGATATTTTATATCAAAGTCTTGGGGAACTCCATGCTGCCGAACCCTGACCTAGCACATAACCTACTCAAATGTAACATTTAACGCCATGAAATTAACATTCAAGATATTACGGTTAATTTAATTTGGTGATGTATTTTTTAATCATGAATGTAATCAATGCCTACCGACCACTCTTTTTATATCGCCGTAAAAAAGACTAAAAGACATGATCACTAAGAATACACAGTGAAATGCAACCTTTTTCTGTTTCCAATGTTTGTTCCACTCTTCCTGCTCCATCTAATACCCTAACCATCTAACTTCCACACTACTAATAGACTTTAGACAGAAGGCATATAAACGCTATAAAACAAGGCATGCTCCACAATAAGCCAAAGTTTGACAAATATATATGTATATTTATATAAGCAGATTGTACTCCCAACACATTACACCTCATGCATCCCGTATATCTTGTCTTGTAACTTTGATAAGTCCTGTCATACTTACTGTTGTTGGGTTGGAGGAATATTGTCTAGTCTGATTTACAAAAAACAATTACTTAACTCAGAGTAACAGATTAAGGAGCAGACTTAGACATTATATAACAGTGTGAACTTTTATAGTAGTTTGTTGTGATTTTTGTTGCGGTAAGGTAGTTATAGAAAAACAAATCTGTCTGTCTCATCAACAAACAAATCAAAGGAATGTTGATCACCAGGAAGTAAAACGCAAAAAGAACGTCAGGGATAGTCTTTGTTACAAAAGACATCAGTATGTATCCCTGCATGATACAATACGGGGACAGAAGATCACTGCCTATTAAATATTTGCGCCATAACATAAGCTGACGTTAAAAAAAGCTCCAAAAGACATTTCATTGAACCATCAATATATTTTATAAGTTTAAACAGCTCTGGTTGATTTAACCGGTTTTATCCAAACAAAATAAGAGAAGCACCAAAGGTTTGAAAAATGATTGCATATCTTGCTTAGCCAGGCACATCATGGAACTGGTTTTAAATGAAATTTAATTAATACCCATTTAACGTGGAGAAGACTAGAGAAAGCCTAAGCAGCTGCTGTTTACTTGTTATTTTTAAACTAAAATGACCAGGTGATATTTACCATTTATTAAATATAGCGATTTCTATTGGATAATATTGATCCAGTAAACTGTCACTTTATTGGAACAATATGAAATTAGCATTATTGTTTTGTATTTTTACTGTATTGTCTCATGTATTTATATAAATCTTTTAATAAATCACTATTAATTGGTTTATTCTAACTTACTATGACGTTGGTGGAACATCCTTTTTCATTCAAGTAGGTGGAATGCACCAGAAACCTGTTTAACAGGCCCCAAGAAGGGGATGTGTCATTGTGTATCTGTATAAACAAATCGAAAAAATGTGCTGATGAGTGACGTGTTTAGCTTTTAAACTGTGTCTATATAAAAGACCGTAATAGATGTAATTTGTCACATCAGATATAAGGTTTGCAACATCCCAGGTGCAAAGCAGACGGAATTAATTGACACTGAGATAGTTTTAAACATCAAGAGCAGTGTGAGAGGGGAATTCACCACGTTTCATCTCCAATTTTCATCTGATAGATTCCTGTAAGTATATTTTTAAGTCAATACACAGGTGTCTGTATTTTTATAGTCTCTGCGTGGGTTTCAAAGAGAGAGCGAGCGAGAAAAGTAGTTTTCCACCACCTGTGTGTGTCTACTTGATAATATTAAGTATATTTATTAATGTACCAAGATACCATATTACAATGATGCCAGATTCTTATTCTTTTAAAGTTTGGGGAAATGTTTAGGGATTTTCTTGATTTACACATGAAAATAACAACAGGTAATTGTCACTTGAGATTATTACCATTTCAATTTCACATTGTAAAATAATAGCGTCATCTGATGTTCATGTTTAAGACCAATTAAAAGTGGTATTAGTATTTGGATTTATGGCCCATCCATGTATGTTGAATATTTTAGCTAAAGGATCATATTATCAAATTCTTTTTTTCTGATAAATGTGTGTTGTATTCCATACCTTGTGTCTAGATTATTTTGAGGTGGAAAAACACTGTTTTTGTAAACAAAATATGTTTCTCTTTAAATGTAGTAAAACATACTGCTATAACGAATATTGTCATAATACGACGTAATACTGTATAAAATTGAAAAGGTAAGTAAGAACTAAAAATCATTGGTTCAGAAGCTGTCATTGTGCTACTTATGTGAGTTACTGAACCCTTTGATCCCTACTTTGATGAATTTGCAGGGATTCAAAAGAAAAAAGGATGGATGTGGGACGGTTTGTATCAATCATCCTGATTCTAATAGGTAAGCTGAGCCTCAAACATGAATAACAATGGGTATAAAAAAATGAAGCTTTGTGTTGGTAATCGTTAAAAACATTTTAAATTGAAAATAGCAATAACAATGACAAGTGGAACGCTGACATAAAGCGGTGTCTCAACAGGAACAGGAACTACCATGACTGCAGTACCAACAACAGCTGCACCTACAACGGCTGCACCTACAACCGCAGCACCTACAACAGCTGCACCCACAACAGCTGCACCTACAACTGCAGCACCCACAACCGCTGCACCCACAACAGCTGCACCCACAACATCTGCACTTACGACAGCTCCACCTACAACTGCAGCACCAACAACAGCTGCACTTACAACAGCTCCACCTACAACTGCAGCACCTACAACAGCTCCAACTACAACTGCAGTACCCACAACCGCAGCACACACAACCGCAGCACCTACAACAGCTCCACCTACAACTGCAGCACCAACAACAGCTCCACCTACAACAACTGCAGCACCTACAACAGCTGCAACTACAACCGCAGCACCTACAACAGCTGCACCTACAACTGCATCGCCCACAACAGCTGCACCTACAACGGCTGCACCTACAACTGCATCACCAACAACAGCTGCACCTACAACTGCTGCACCCACAACCGCAGCACCTACAACAGCTGCACCCACAACAGCTGCACCTACAACTGCAGCACCCACAACCGCTGCACCCACAACAGCTGCACCCACAACATCTGCACTTACGACAGCTCCACCTACAACTGCAGCACCAACAACAGCTGCACTTACAACAGCTCCACCTACAACTGCAGCACCTACAACAGCTCCAACTACAACTGCAGTACCCACAACCGCAGCACACACAACCGCAGCACCTACAACAGCTCCACCTACAACTGCAGCACCAACAACAGCTCCACCTACAACAACTGCAGCACCTACAACAGCTGCAACTACAACCGCAGCACCTACAACAGCTGCACCCACAACAACAGCACCCACAACAGCTCCACCTACAACTGCAGCACCTACAACTGCAGCACCAACAGCTGCACCTACAACGGCTGCACCTACAACTGCATCACCCACAACAGCTGTACCTACAACGGCTACACCTACAACTGCAGCACCTACAACAGCTGCATCCACAACTGCAGCACCTACAACTGCAGCACCAACAACAGCTCCAACTACAACTGCAGCACCTACAACAGCTGCACCTACAACTGCAGCACCTACAACGGCTGCACCTACAACTGCATCACCCACAACAGCTCCACCTACAACTGCAGCACCTTCAACAGCTGCACCCACAACAGCAGCACCCACAACTGCAGCACCTACAACAGCTGCATCCACAACTGCAGCACCTACAACTGCAGCACCTACAACAGCTCCAACTACAACTGCAGCACCTACAACAGCTGCACCTACAACTGCAGTACCCACAACCGCTGCACCCACAACAGCTGCACTTACGACAGCTCCACCTACAACTGCAGCACCAACAACAGCTGCACCTACAACGGCTGCACCTACAACTGCATCACCCACAACAGCTGCACCTACAACGGCTGCACCTACAACTGCATCACCAACAACAGCTGCACCTACAACTGCTGCACCCACAACCGCAGCACCTACAACAGCTGCACCCACAACAGCTGCACCTACAACTGCAGCACCCACAACCGCTGCACCCACAACAGCTGCACTTACGACAGCTCCACCTACAACTGCAGCACCAACAACAGCTGCACTTACAACAGCTCCACCTACAACTGCAGAACCTACAACAGCTCCAACTACAACTGCAGTACCCACAACCTCAGCACCCACAACCGCAGCACCTACAACAGCTCCACCTACAACTGCATCACCCACAACAGCTCCACCTACAACTGCAGCACCTTCAACAGCTGCACCCACAACAGCAGCACCCACAACTGCAGCACCTACAACAGCTGCATCCACAACTGCAGCACCTACAACTGCAGCACCTACAACAGCTCCAACTACAACTGCAGCACCTACAACAGCTGCACCTACAACTGCAGTACCCACAACCGCTGCACCCACAACAGCTGCACTTACGACAGCTCCACCTACAACTGCAGCACCAACAACAGCTGCACCTACAACGGCTGCACCTACAACTGCATCGCCCACAACAGCTGCACCTACAACGGCTGCACCTACAACTGCATCACCAACAACAGCTGCACCTACAACTGCTGCACCCACAACCGCAGCACCTACAACAGCTGCACCCACAACAGCTGCACCTACAACTGCAGCACCCACAATCGCTGCACCCACAACAGCTGCACCCACAACATCTGCACTTACGACAGCTCCACCTACAACTGCAGCACCAACAAAAGCTGCACTTACAACAGCTCCACCTACAACTGCAGCACCTACAACAGCTCCAACTACAACTGCAGTACCCACAACCGCAGCACACACAACCGCAGCACCTACAACAGCTCCACCTACAACTGCAGCACCAACAACAGCTCCACCTACAACAACTGCAGCACCTACAACAGCTGCAACTACAACCGCAGCACCTACAACAGCTGCACCTACAACTGCATCGCCCACAACAGCTGCACCTACAACGGCTGCACCTACAACTGCATCACCAACAACAGCTGCACCTACAACTGCTGCACCCACAACCGCAGCACCTACAACAGCTGCACCCACAACAGCTGCACCTACAACTGCAGCACCCACAACCGCTGCACCCACAACAGCTGCACCCACAACATCTGCACTTACGACAGCTCCACCTACAACTGCAGCACCAACAACAGCTGCACTTACAACAGCTCCACCTACAACTGCAGCACCTACAACAGCTCCAACTACAACTGCAGTACCCACAACCGCAGCACACACAACCGCAGCACCTACAACAGCTCCACCTACAACTGCAGCACCAACAACAGCTCCACCTACAACAACTGCAGCACCTACAACAGCTGCAACTACAACCGCAGCACCTACAACAGCTGCACCCACAACAACAGCACCCACAACAGCTCCACCTACAACTGCAGCACCTACAACTGCAGCACCAACAGCTGCACCTACAACGGCTGCACCTACAACTGCATCACCCACAACAGCTGTACCTACAACGGCTACACCTACAACTGCAGCACCTACAACAGCTGCATCCACAACTGCAGCACCTACAACTGCAGCACCAACAACAGCTCCAACTACAACTGCAGCACCTACAACAGCTGCACCTACAACTGCAGCACCTACAACGGCTGCACCTACAACTGCATCACCCACAACAGCTCCACCTACAACTGCAGCACCTTCAACAGCTGCACCCACAACAGCAGCACCCACAACTGCAGCACCTACAACAGCTGCATCCACAACTGCAGCACCTACAACTGCAGCACCTACAACAGCTCCAACTACAACTGCAGCACCTACAACAGCTGCACCTACAACTGCAGTACCCACAACCGCTGCACCCACAACAGCTGCACTTACGACAGCTCCACCTACAACTGCAGCACCAACAACAGCTGCACCTACAACGGCTGCACCTACAACTGCATCACCCACAACAGCTGCACCTACAACGGCTGCACCTACAACTGCATCACCAACAACAGCTGCACCTACAACTGCTGCACCCACAACCGCAGCACCTACAACAGCTGCACCCACAACAGCTGCACCTACAACTGCAGCACCCACAACCGCTGCACCCACAACAGCTGCACTTACGACAGCTCCACCTACAACTGCAGCACCAACAACAGCTGCACTTACAACAGCTCCACCTACAACTGCAGAACCTACAACAGCTCCAACTACAACTGCAGCACCCACAACCTCAGCACCCACAACCGCAGCACCTACAACAGCTCCACCTACAACTGCAGCACCAACAACAGCTCCACCTACAACAACTGCAGCACCTACAACAGCTGAAACTACAACCGCCGCACCTACAACAGCTGCACCCACAACAACAGCACCCACAACAGCTCCACCTACAACTGCTGCACCTACAACTGCAGCACCAACAACAGCTGCACCTACAACGGCTGCACCTACAACTGCATCACCCACAACAGCTGCACCTACAACGGCTGCACCTACAACTGCATCACCAACAACAGCTGCACCTACAACTGCTGCATCTACAACTGCAGCACCTACAACTGCGGCACCCACAACCGCAGCACCTACAACAGCTGCACCCACAACAGCTGCACCTACAACTGCAGCACCCACAACCGCTGCACCCACAACAGCTGCACTTACGACAGCTCCACCTACAACTGCAGCACCTACAACAGCTCCAACTACAACTGCAGTACCCACAACAGCAGCACCCACAACCGCAGCACCTACAACAGCTCCACCTACAACTGCAGCACCAACAACAGCTCCACCTACAACAACTGGTGCACCTACAAAAGCTGCAACTACAACCGCAGCACCTACAACAGCTGCACCCACAACAACAGCACCCACAACAGCTCCACCTACAACTGCAGCACCTTCAACAGCTGCACCCACAACAGCAGCACCAACAACAGCTGCATCCACAACTGCAGCACCTAGAACTGCAGCACCTACAACAGCTCCAACTACAACTGCAGCACCTACAACAGCTGCACCTACAACTGCAGCACCTACAACGGCTGCACCTACAACTGCATCACCCACAACAGCTCCACCTACAACTGCAGCACCTTCAACAGCTGCACCCACAACAGCAGCACCCACAATTGCAGCGCCTACAACAGCTGCATCCACAACTGCAGCACCTACAACAGCTCCAACTACAACTGCAGCACCTACAACAGCTGCACCTACTACTGCAGTACCCACAACCGCTGCACCCACAACAGCTGCACTTACGACAGCTCCACCTACAACTGCAGCACCAACAAGAGCTGCACCTACAACGGCTGCACCTACAACTGCATCGCCTAAAACAGCTGCACCTACAACGGCTGCACCTACAACTGCATCACCAACAACAGCTGCACCTACAACTGCTGCATCTACAACTGCAGCACCTACAACTGCGGCACCCACAACCGCAGCACCTACAACAGCTGCACCCACAACAGCTGCACCTACAACTGCAGCACCCATAACCGCTGCACCCACAATAGCTGCACTTACGGCAGCTCCACCTACAACTGCGGCACCCACAACCGCAGCACCTACAACAGCTGCACCCACAACAGCTGCACCTACAACTGCAGCACCCACAACCGCTGCACCCACAACAGCTGCACTTACGACAGCTCCACCTACAACTGCAGCACCTACAACAGCTGCACTTACAACAGCTCCACCTACAACTGCAGCACCTACAACAGCTCCAACTACAACTGCAGTACCCACAACCGCAGCACCTACAACAGCTCCACCTACAACTGCAGCACCAACAACAGCTCCACCTACAACAACTGCAGCACCTACAACAGCTGCAACTACAACCGCAGCACCTACAACAGCTGCACCCACAACAACAGCACCCACAACAGCTCCACCTACAACTGCAGCACC
Organism: Gasterosteus aculeatus; assembly: GCF_964276395.1. Lineage (NCBI taxonomy): Eukaryota > Metazoa > Chordata > Actinopteri > Perciformes > Gasterosteidae > Gasterosteus > Gasterosteus aculeatus. The sequence goes on along the minus strand of NC_135694.1, from coordinate 5,500,509 downwards.
TTCAACAGCTGCACCCACAACAGCAGCACCCACAACTGCAGCACCTACAACAGCTGCATCCACAACTGCAGCACCTACAACTGCAGCACCTACAACAGCTCCAACTACAACTGCAGTACCCACAACCGCAGCACCCACAACCGCAGCACCTACAACAGCTCCACCTACAACTGCAGCACCAACAACAGCTCCACCTACAACAACTGCAGCACCTACAACAGCTGCAACTACAACCGCAGCACCTACAACAGCTGCACCCACAACAACAGCACCCACAACAGCTCCACCTACAACAGCAGCACCCACAAACGCAGCAGATACAACTAATGCTCCTACAACTGCAGCACCTACAACAGCTGCACCCACAACTGCTGCTCCTACAACTGCAGCACCCACAACAGCTCCACCTACAACTACAGCACCTGCAACAGCTGCACCCACAACTGCAGCACCCACAACAGCTGCACCTACAACCGCAGCACCTACAACAGCTCCACCTACAACTACAGCACCAACAGCAGCTCCACCTACAACAACTGCAGCACCTACAACAGCTGCAACTACAACCGAAGCACCTACAAAAGCTTCACCCACAACAACAGCACCCACAACAGCTCCACCTACCACTGCAGCACCCACAACAGTAGCACCGACAACTGCAACACCTACAACAGCTGCATCCACAACTGCAGCACCAACAACCGCAGCACCTACAACTGCAGCACCTACAACGGCTGCACCCACGACAGCTCCACCCACAACAGCTGTACCTACAACGGCAGCACCTACAACTGCAACACCTACAACAGCTGCATCCACAACTAAAGCACCGAAAATTGCAACACCTACAACAGCTGCATCCACAACTGCAGCACCTACAACTGCAGCACCTACAACAGCTCCAACTACAACTGCAGCACCTACAACAGCTGCACCTACAACTGCAGTACCCACAACCGCTGCACCCACAACAGCTGCACTTACGACAGCTCCACCTACAACTGCAGCACCAACAACAGCTGCACCTACAACGGCTGCACCTACAACTGCATCACCAACAACAGCTGCACCTACAACTGCTGCACCCACAACCGCAGCACCTACAACAGCTGCACCCACAACAGCTGCACCTACAACTGCAGCACCCACAACCGCTGCACCCACAACAGCTGCACCCACAACATCTGCACTTACGACAGCTCCACCTACAACTGCAGCACCAACAACAGCTGCACTTACAACAGCTCCACCTACAACTGCAGCACCTACAACAGCTCCAACTACAACTGCAGTACCCACAACCGCAGCACACACAACCGCAGCACCTACAACAGCTCCACCTACAACTGCAGCACCAACAACAGCTCCACCTACAACTACAGCACCTGCAACAGCTGCACCCACAACTGCAGCACCTACAACAGCTGCACCCACAACAGCTGCACCTACAACTGCAGCACCCACAACCGCTGCACCCACAACAGCTGCACCCACAACATCTGCACTTACGACAGCTCCACCTAAAACTGCAGCACCAACAACAGCTGCACTTACAACAGCTCCACCTACAACTGCAGCACCTACAACAGCTCCAACTACAACTGCAGTACCCACAACCGCAGCACACACAACCGCAGCACCTACAACAGCTCCACCTACAACTGCAGCACCAACAACAGCTCCACCTACAACAACTGCAGCACCTACAACAGCTGCAACTACAACCGCAGCACCTACAACAGCTGCACCCACAACAACAGCACCCACAACAGCTCCACCTACAACTGCAGCACCTACAACTGCAGCACCAACAGCTGCACCTACAACGGCTGCACCTACAACTGCATCACCCACAACAGCTGTACCTACAACGGCTACACCTACAACTGCAGCACCTACAACAGCTGCATCCACAACTGCAGCACCTACAACTGCAGCACCTACAACAGCTCCAACTACAACTGCAGCACCTACAACTGCAGCACCTACAACGGCTGCACCTACAACTGCATCACCCACAACAGCTCCACCTACAACTGCAGCACCTTCAACAGCTGCACCCACAACAGCAGCACCCACAACTGCAGCACCTACAACAGCTGCATCCACAACTGCAGCACCTACAACTGCAGCACCTACAACAGCTCCAACTACAACTGCAGCACCTACAACAGCTGCACCTACAACTGCAGTACCCACAACCGCTGCACCCACAACAGCTGCACTTACGACAGCTCCACCTACAACTGCAGCACCAACAACAGCTGCACCTACAACGGCTGCACCTACAACTGCATCACCCACAACAGCTGCACCTACAACGGCTGCACCTACAACTGCATCACCAACAACAGCTGCACCTACAACTGCTGCACCCACAACCGCAGCACCTACAACAGCTGCACCCACAACAGCTGCACCTACAACTGCAGCACCCACAACCGCTGCACCCACAACAGCTGCACTTACGACAGCTCCACCTACAACTGCAGCACCTACAACAGCTGCACTTACAACAGCTCCACCTACAACTGCAGCACCTACAACAGCTCCAACTACAACTGCAGTACCCACAACCGCAGCACCTACAACAGCTCCACCTACAACTGCAGCACCAACAACAGCTCCACCTACAACAACTGCAGCACCTACAACAGCTGCAACTACAACCGCAGCACCTACAACAGCTGCACCCACAACAACAGCACCCACAACAGCTCCACCTACAACTGCAGCACCTTCAACAGCTGCACCCACAACAGCAGCACCCACAACTGCAGCACCTACAACAGCTGCATCCACAACTGCAGCACCTACAACTGCAGCACCTACAACAGCTCCAACTACAACTGCAGTACCCACAACCGCAGCACCCACAACCGCAGCACCTACAACAGCTCCACCTACAACTGCAGCACCAACAACAGCTCCACCTACAACAACTGCAGCACCTACAACAGCTGCAACTACAACCGCAGCACCTACAACAGCTGCACCCACAACAACAGCACCCACAACAGCTCCACCTACAACAGCAGCACCCACAAACGCAGCAGATACAACTAATGCTCCTACAACTGCAGCACCTACAACAGCTGCACTTACAACAGCTGCACCTACAACTTCAGCACCCACAACAGTTGCACCAACAACAGCTGCACCTATAATAGCACCAGTTTTTGTTCTCTCAGCAACCTTGCAAGAACCCTTCGTACCAGAACTCAATAATAGAAACAGCGACCAATTCAGGAATCTCGAATTAAGAGTTGTGACCGTGGTTAGTACTCACTTTCATCATTATTCTTTTTTGTGATCACAGTTTTTATTGAATTTTGTTACTGTATTCCTACTTCGTTCATATTCTGCATTTCCATTATTCCTACAGTGTGACATAATCTACAGAGCAAGATTTGGCTTCCTTTTTGTCCGCACTTTTGTGATCTTTTTCAGGTAACATTTCAAGTGTATGAAGTCCTAATAACATAACAATCATGTAGCAGTTGTCTATGTTAACATTTTTTATCAACATGTTCTTTCACATTGCAGACAAGGTCCAACACGAATGTCGACCACTGAAGCAGAGGTCGGCATTGAGTTCAATCGAACTGCTCCGGCCGCTGAAATCCCACAGGCTAATGATGTTGCAGAGACCTTAGTAGAAGCTGTGAATAACCCCAACAGCACCTTCAACCTCTCTATTGATGCCGCTTCTGTCGCTGTAATTCGTAAGTACATAGGCCTGCATTTCATTGTAATTCTTCTCTAACAAGTAATCTGCCAGAGTATGTGAGTTGATTTGTGTGCTTTCCTTGCTTGTTTAACAAAGAACACAATGTAAATATAAATATCATGAAGTTCGCAGTGGCATTAGCAAGGCTAATTAAACTGTGGTTCACCGAAGTGATAGCCATGTTGTAATTTTTAGGTTTGATCAAGAGAAAGCCCTCTGGCTATTATTCATTATCTCCATCTTTATTTGTTTTTTACAGAAATAAACATGACATCAAATTCTACAACTGCACCTCCCACCTTGAATACTACAGCTAATGCAAGTATGAGTACTGCAACCAGAACTCCTCCAACCATCACAATCGCAGTGGTACCTGCATCACCAGCAGCTGTAACATCCGAGGCGATCACAACGAGGCGATTAACTTTCAGATCTGCTGGAGAGACATTTACCACTGACTTGCTGAATCCATCATCTGCAGCGTTTCAAAGAAGAGCCTCATTGATAACGTCAAATGTAAGTAATGGATGATACGTTGTTTTTTTCAAAAATCAAGGGAAGAAGTGTCTTTATTGTGATTTTATTCCTGTTACTGAAATTATTTACAATAAATCATATTTTCATGCATTAAGAATAGGACAGATAGACAATCCGGTAGTTGTTGAAAGAAGGGTTATGGTGTTACAACTTACTTTTGTAGTTTGGAAAAAAACACAATCATCAAAAGAGAAATGCACAGCTTAAGAAAAAACAACCAAATTAAATATACAAATTCTTTTATTTAAACGATTTACTTGTATTTCTGCAGCTCATGCTGTTCTACCAAACAGCATTCGCTACTTTCCGGAACTTAACAGTGACTTCATTCAGGTAATTTTTCAATTTTCTTATGGCCGGATCTTAAGAGCTCTAATCATGAATGTTTACAAATTAAAAAATGTTACATTTTGTTTATTTAATTTGCAGTAATGGATCAATCATCAACAACATGGACGTTGCATTTGCATCCACTTCTGTTCCTGAAGGAACTCAAATTGGAAATGTTTTGGTTGAAGCAGCTTCAAACATCACAGCCTTCAATGTTGACCTCAACTCCATTGTTGTGAATGGCTCACGTAAGACATATTAAATAATGTTTTGCAAATCTTTTTTAGATTTGATGTTTTTTTATTTATTAAGGCTTCTGTCCCTGTAATTCGTAGGTATATAAGGCTGCATTTAATTGTAATGCTTTTGAGCCCTCTGGATACAGTTATTAATTTACTCCAATTTTATTCTTTTATTACAGTAATAAACATTCCATCAAATTCTACAACTGCACCTCCCACCTTGAATACTACAGCTAATGCAAGTATGAGTACTACAGCCAGAACTCCTCCAACCACCACAATCGCAGTGGTACCTGCATCACCAGCAGCTGTAACATCCGAGGCGGTCACAACGAGGCGATTGACTTTCAGATCTGCTGGAGACACATTTACCACTGACTTGCTGAATCCATCATCTGCAGCGTTTCAAAGAAGAGCCTCGTTGATAACGTCAACAGTACGTAATGGATGAAACATTATTTTTCTAAAAATTAAGGGAAAAAGTGACATTTTATTCCTGGTACTGAAACTATTTACAATAAATTATGTTTTCATGCATTGAGAATAGGACAGATAAACGATCCAGTAGTTGTTGAAAAAAAGGTTATAGTGTTACAACTTGCTGTTGCAGTTTGGAAAAAAACAATCATCAAAAGTAAAATGCACAGCTTAAGAAAAAACAACCAAATTAAATTTACAAGTACCTTTATTTGAACAATTTACTTGTATTTCTGCAGCTGGTGCCGTTCTATCTAAGAGCATTCCCTACGTTCCGCTCCTTAACAGTGACCTCGTTCAGGTAATTTTTTATTTTATTATAACAGGATCTTAAGAGCACTGAACATGAATGTTTACAAATTAAGTCAATATTACATTTTGTTGTTTCATTTGCAGTAATGGATCAATCATCAACAACATGACCATTGTATTTTCATCAACTTCTGGTCCTGAAGGAACTCAGATTGGAAATGTTTTGGTTGAAGCAGCTTCAACCATCACAGCCTTCAATGTCGACCTCAACTCCATTGTTGTGGATGGCTCACGTAAGACATATTAAATAATGTTTTACAAATCTTTTTGGGATTTTGTGTTTTTCATTTGTTAAAACTTCTGTCACTGTAATTCTTAGGTATATAGGACTGCATTTAATTGTAATGCTTTTGAACACAAAGAAATATACCCCATGTCACTAACAAGTAATCTGCCAGAGTCTCTGAGTTGGTTTGTGTGGTTTCCTGATCCTTCTTTGGCAAATCGGTTGTTTGACAAAGAACACATAATCTAAATATGAATATCATGAAGTCCACAGTGGCATTAGCAAGAGTACTCAACCTTTGATTTACCAAAGTGACGTGTTGCAGGGGTAGAAAGGGTGCGCTGGGAACCGCAAGGTTGGCGGTTTGAGCCCCTGCTGCCCCATGTTGAGCAAGGCACCTAACTCCTAATTGCTCCCTGGGCAAAATGTAAACAGCCATGGGTTAAAAATGCAATGTAAGTCGCTCTGGATAAAAGCGTCAGCTAAGGGACCTGTACTGTAGTGTAATGTTCTAATGTTTGGGTTGGATCAAGAGAAAGCTCTCTGGCTATTATTCATTATCTCCATCTTTATTTGTTTTTTACAGAACCAAACATTACTTCAAGTTCTACAACTGCACCCTCGAATTTGAATACTGCAGCACCCACAACAGCAGCACCTGTAACATCTCAGGCGGTCACAACGAGGCGATTGATTTTCCGATCTGCTGGAGAGACATTTACCACTGACTTGCTGAATCCATCATCTGCACCATTTCAAAGAAGAGCCTCATTGATAACGTCAACAGTAAGTAATGGATGATACGTTGTTTTTTTCAAATTCGAGGGAAAAAGGGACATTTTATGTCTGTACTGAATCTATTTACAATAAATCATATTTTCATGCATTGAAAATAGAACAGATAAACAATCTGGTAGTTGCTCAAAAAATGGTTATGGTGTTACAACTTGCTATTGTAGTTTGTCATCAAATCATCAAAAGAAAAATGCACTGCTTAAGAAAAAACAACCAAATTAAATAGACAAGTACTTTTATTTGAACAATATACTTGTGTTTCTGCAGCTCGTGCCATTCTACCTAAGAGCATTCCCTACATTCCGCTCCTTAACAGTGACCTCATTCAGGTAATTTGTTAATTTTATGATCTTAAGAGCACTGATTATAATACACATGTATTAATACAAATTAAACAATATTACATTTTGTTATTGCATTTGCAGTAATGGATCAATCATCAACAACATGGACCTTGGATTTTCGTCAACTTCTGTTCCTAATGGCACTCAGATTGGAAATGTTTTGGTTGAAGCAGCTTCAACAATCACAGCCTTCAATGTTGACCTGAACTCCATTGTTGTGGATGGCTCACGTAAGACATATTAAATAATATCTTACAAATCTTTTTTACATTTTATGTTTTTTATTTGTAAAAGTAATATCTTGTTTTTTTTCTCATTCATTACAGAGGTTTCAAGTGGAGTAAGCCACAAGATCAGTCTCATCACTGCATCCTTCCTTGTACTGTTGTCATGGATACTGTCAAACCAGCAATAGTATCATCGCTGACTCCTGTTAGAAAAGCCCTGATTGTATGACTGCCATCACTGGCATGACAAATGACTTCTTGATTATTGTCCAAGGAACCTTGTACATCTTTGGATAAACATATCATCAAATGTGCTTTAGCATTGACCGCACAGCATAATGACAGTGGAATAGATCTTTTGATCTGAACACGTTTGCGGCTGGAAATGTCCAGGATCATGGACCAAAAACAATATGTAGCCAATTTTAATAAGCCAGATGTCTTGCTCAGGGACACTTCAATATGGGGCAGCCGGGGCTCGAACCGCCAACCTTCCCAGCACCCCCTCTCTACCACAGCACCACGTCAACCCATATCAAATTGAATTAAATATTTGATTTAAAAAATGTGTTTAAAGCCTCTTCTTTTGTATTCTTTAAGATTTCTTGTTTTCTCTATTTTTGTTAGAACCTTTTTAACAATCATAACAACAAAATCTTGAATAATTAAAATCGTCTCTCGTAATGATTTGCCATTTCTGTCGTCAAAAAGCTAAAAGCCTTCTAAAAAATAAACTGACCATTTCTGGTAGGCACATTGCAAAATCAGTCAGGCAACACATGGTTAGATATAGAACAGTTTGTAAGGACATTCAAATTTACCCCCCTCAACCTTACAATTAATTAATATCACCTCCTCAAAAAAATTAACTCAGAGTTAGACTTATCTTAGCTTATTTATGTGAGAGATCTATTCACTTAAAGTAGCCCAGATAGCTACATTCATGCCACACCAGTGCAACACTTGTTGATTTATTTATTTAATTTTACCAATTGAACCCCACGGCCACTTATACACATAGATATATATTATTGTTATTTAATTTTCCCTGCTTTATGTTTTTCATCTCAAAAGGGTCACGCATGCACACCTACATGCACATACACGCACCATTCTCCGATACTCTGGCCATATGCTTGTTGGTTTGTTGCTAACTAATTTGTTATCCCCTTGTATCGTTCCTTAAAATCAAATCAAAATTATTTTTTCAACAGGACCATGGAAGTCACCTGATTAATTTTTGACTGGCTTTATTGAATGTATACATTACATCATTTCTGCCCTAATGAGTTTAGGAATTATGACAGTAGATAAAGGAAGAACCATGTTTTCGTACCTATTTACTCACAAGTATTCTGGTCAGATACAAAACATTTTATAAAAAGGACATTTACTTAATTTAAAAAGCAACAAAAGAGTAAATATCATGTTATCTATATTACTTACTATACTAATTAGAGTTTAATTTTTTTGCTATGTTTTTAAAAATTATATTCCATCCTACTCGCAATCATGCCCGAATAAAAGAAAAAAACAAACACTAATGTCAATTTGATATTTCCAATATCATAACTTTTTTCAAAGAGCAATAGTACAACGTGACAGCCTGAGGCTGGTCAAATGTGATAAACAGCTCAACTAAACATGAACACTAAGAATGCACGGCGAAATTCAACCTTTTTCTGTTTCTCCTCCTGCTTCTTCTGAAAAGCTAACTAACTTCCACGCTACTGGGAAGAAAACAAAAAAATATATACATATGTATATATATATATATATATATATATATAGTAGAGGTGTAACGATTCATTCACTGAATCGATTAATTGATTTATATTCCTGCGATCCAACTGAATCGATCTGTGCTCCGCAAATCGGTATTCAGGACAACATATATCGATTACAAATCGATTGAAATGGTACATAATCGATTGTATCGATACTTGGAAACTGCACATTGGATTTAAGTACAAAAACGGTATGGATGCGTGTTTGTTTGTTTGTTTTTTAGCACTTTAAACACGTTGAACGTTACTGGATTCAGTCTGCCTGACTGTGACGTCTTCAGTACGAAGTGGCAGCCGCGCGAAACTCTGAACAACAACAAAACACAGCGTGGAGGAGACGACTGCGAGCAAGACATTTACAAACCAACTTATCGATCCAGCGTGCGGGAACATTTTGGCTTTTGCAAACACGGAGGTGTTCTAAATAAGTCTGTCGCTGTTTGTAGAATGTGTAGAAGCCAAATAAAAAACACGGAAACACGACAAATCTTTCCAGCCATCTACTAAGGCGCCGTGGGATTAAACAACGCCGACAGTCAGGCGCCTGTAGCAGCGTCACCGCTGCAGCAGCAGCAGGTAACTGCAGCTCTGCAGACACCTCAGGCCTCGCCAGCACAAAACTCAGCATCACAGTAACAATTGCCAAGTTTAGCTGTAAAGACATGCGACCCTACAATGTGGTTGAAAATCCGGGGTTCTGTGAATTGATCCAAACATTGTGTAATTATTGTGTAATGTTTACATTGAAAATGGCACTTGATTCAAATAAAAGGTTAATACATTTGCCATTAATTGTCGTTTGCTTGTTTATAATATCCATAATTAATTTAAACCTGATTTCCTTACAAGAAACAACAGGGATCTCAGAAACTTTGCCTGCACTGTCCAGTAAAGTTACTGAATTGATTTCAAGTCACTGAATCAAATCGAATCGTTCTAAATTAACCCAGATCGTCCATGAATCAAATCGGCAACCATGAATCGCGATTTGAATCGAATCGTTACACCCCTAATATATAGTGTAACACATTGCATGTTTCACAATAAGCCAAACTATCATGAATATATTTTTGGCCATTATCTTATTAGCAGATTATACAACACATTACACCTCATGCATCAGGTATGTCTTGTCTTGTAACTTTGATAAGTCCTCTAAGGTCATACAAGGTCATAGATTTGCTGAGTCATTGCTGTGGCTATATCTCTGCTGTTGAGTTGTAGGAAAATTGTCTTTAGTCTAATTAATGAAAACCTACAAGAACTTAACTAAGAGTATTGGCAATGGAAGACGAAACCAACCTGCAATTAACCAACAATTTAATCGAAGGATTGTTGACGGTTGATCACCAGGAAGTACAAGACAAAAGAAAACCACAGGGATAGTCTTTGTTAACAAAGACATCACTAAGAGTAAAAGCTAAGCATAGCATCATAGAATAGGGTGACAGATGATCACTGCGTATTCATTATTTGCGGCATAACATAAGCTGACGTTGAAAGAAACGAGTAAAATTGAAAAGAAACATTTAAATGAGTGAAAACACATAAACACAAATGAGAAAAACGTTTAGTTTTAGCTAAAATGTTCTGTTGTAACCTCCACTGCCAGTGTAGAAAGGATATAGAATCTTGTTTTCATGAAAAACTAATCCGTAGTTGTGTCTCAAAGTTAATCACAATCAATGGGCTAATATCAATTTGGTCAAAAGCTTCAATAAAATTGTCATCAATCGATGAATGCATTTGATGTTGTTTTTACAGGTCAAGTTGATTTAAATAGTTTTCTTCCTAAAAGTATGAGGAGTAAAAAAAAACTAAAAATGAAATCATATATAATACTTTCATACTTCATATTAGCCAGGATTATCATGGAACTGCTTCAGAAGTACATTGAAGGTCCTTTAAATATGTAACATTTAACGAGGTGATGACTATATTATGCAGCTGCTGTTTACTTGTTATTGTTGGGGTTTTAAGTAGAAGTGAATGTCTAGTCATAGAATTTGTAGTACGTGTAATGATGTTTAGTGATAGAATTGTAGTTTGTGTGATGTTAGATTAGTTATTACATTAACATGTTAGATGAAGTGAATACAATGTGAATCAAACACAGTTTATAGTCTTTTAAAACGTAGAAACACACTACACATTTACATTCTGTTACAATGTGATGTTAAAACCTGGGAACGGATGCCAATTGCCGTTCTTTATGGATTTCTCCCAATTTTCTCCCCAAAAAGGGTTTTTTGGGAGTTTTTTCTCCTGTCAGGTAATAAAACGAACAACTTATTGCAAGGCAGCCGACTGAGGCAAATGTCTTGCGAATTGAACCACATGAACTGTTTAGATCTTATGATGAAGTGTGATGAACGAGGATCATTAATGATGGGTTGTTGTAATCAAAGTGTACTAGTTATAAGATGAAGACTTAAACGATGTATGCTTTGTTGGGTTCACTCATTGAGGCATAAAGCCACTTTATCAGTATTGAGTGCATTGGAATGTGAGGGACAGCTAGGTCAGAGAGGTTTCAGGTTACGGCTGCAGCTTCACACCTCGACGTGGAAGGGACAATGGAGGAGGTGACCCTTTGGAGAAGAGGCCAATGACATTCAAATGCACCAAAGAAGACACACCTCAAGAGTTTTAAAAGGACCAAAGCGGGGAAAAGACTGTTAGATCTTCTCCTGCAGCCGCGTTGATTATTCACTTTAGACTTGCTCAGGGAATTCTCTATTTCGCGAAATATTCCACTGTTCGCTTAGTATTTCACTTTGTAATTGTAATCCCTATTATGTTGTTTAGTCATTAAATACTTTTTGATTTTTGAATTTAAACGAATTGACTCATTCGTGTCCTCGTTTCCGGCCGGGACGAGAACAAAGGATTGAGGCCTCCCTCGAGAGCTTCCGCAACCCTTAACATTATTAAAATATGCTGCATTAGTTAAATTACGAAATCTAATCTAATTAACAGATGATATTCACTATGTACTAAATATAACCACTTCTTACCAAAAAATATTGATCTAATAAACCTTTTTCAGTCTATAAGTAGCTAAGCTTCAATGGGGATTATTGTTTTGTACTTTTGTCATATATTTTTATAAAATACTTTAGACATATTTTTTATTCTAACTTACTGTGACGTGGATGGAGCTTCCTTCTCCTTTTAAGTAAATGGAATGAGACTTGTTTTAATAGATCAAAAGAAGGAAACACTTAGCCAAGAATCCGAAAGAAATTATAGCTTACGATAATTAACTCGGGAGTGACGTCTTTGGCTTTCGATCGTGTCCCTATAAAAGACTGTAATTTATGTGATTTGTCACATCAAGTGTAAGGTTTCCTACATCCCAGGTGCAAAGTAAGCAAGAAAGGGGAATTCACAACCTTTCATCTCTGGTCTTCATCTGATAGATTCCTGTAAGTATATTTTTAAGTCAATAAACAGATTTCTGTATATTTATAGTCTCTGCATGTGTGTCAAAGAGAGAGATAAAGAGAAAGAGTTTGAATGTGTCTATACATACGTTCAGATTTTTTGAAGATATTTATGTATTTCATTGCTTTACTTTGATTGAAGATTACAGAAGAGATTTTCACTTATTACTAACATTTTTTTAACATTTCGTGGGATATTGTCTTTTTCTGATATTCATTTTTTAATCCAGTTCTATTAGTTTTTTTATCTCTTCATCACGTTTATGGAACAAGCGTTTTATTTTTTTCTTAGCATTGCACATGTATATATATTGACTACTTTAGCTACAAAACAATAACATATTATAAAATTCGGATTTTGTTTCCTGTTAAACGTGTGTTGTATTCCATACCTTGTCTCATAGTATAGAATCTCTGTCACTCAGGATTAGAATATTTTGAGACACTGTTTTGAAAAATATATATGTTTCCCTTTGAATGTTGTGTAAATTGAACGTACTGCTACAATGACCATAGTCATGTTCAAACTGAATACAGTATGCAACTTAAAAAGTTTCAAATACATGGAAGCTTTCATCATGTACCTATGTGACTGAACCCCTACGTTGATCAATTTGTAGGGATTCAAAACAAAAAAGATGGCTGTGGCACGGATTATATTAATCTTCCTGGTTATAATGGGTAAGCTAAGCATCAGATATGAATCACAATGACACAAGTAAAATGTAAGCTTTGTGTCGGTAATCATTTAATATTTCTTGAAATAGCAGTAACAAGTCCAGGTGCAACAACGACGACAACAGCTGCACCTACAACTGCAGCGCCCACAACAGCTGCACCTACAACTGCAGCACCTACAACTGCTGCACCTACAACTGCTGCACCTACAACCGCAGCACCTACAACCGCTGCACCTACAACAGCTGCACCCACAACAGCTGCACCCACAACTGCTGCACCTACAACTGCTGCACCTACAACAGCTGCACCCACAACAGCTGCACCTACAACTGCAGCACCCACAACAGCTGCACCCACAACTGCAGCACCTACAACAGCTGCACCTACAACTGCTGCACCTACAACTGCAGCACCTACAACAGCTGCACCAACAACTGCTGCACCTACAACTGCAGCACCTACAACTGCTGCACCTACAACCGCAGCACCTACAACCGCTGCACCTACAACAGCTGCACCCACAACAGCTGCACCCACAACTGCTGCACCTACAACTGCTGCACCTACAACAGCTGCACCCACAACAGCTGCACCTACAACTGCAGCACCCACAACAGCTGCACCTACAACTGCAGCACCTACAACAGCTGCACCTACAACTGCTGCACCTGCAACTGCAGCACCTACAACAGCTGCACCAACAACTGCTGCACCTACAACTGCAGCACCTACAACTGCTGCACCTACAACTGCAGCACCTACAACTGCTGCGCCTACAACTGCAGCGCCTACAACTGCTGCGCCTACAACAGCTGCACCTACAACTGCTGCACCTACAACAGCGGCACCCACAACAGCTGCACCCACAACAGCTGCACCTACAACTGCTGCACCTACAACTGCTGCGCCTACAACTGCTGCACCCACAACAGCTGCACCCACAACAGCTGCACCTACAACTGCAGCACCCACAACAGCTGCACCTACAACAGCTGCACCTACAACTGCTGCACCTACAACTGCAGCACCTACAACTGCTGCACCTGCACCAGTTGTTGTTGTCACAGCAACCTTGGCAGAACCATTCACAGCTCAACTCATGGATAGAAGCAGCAGTCAATTCATGACTCTCGAGACAAGAGTTCTATCTTCGGTCAGTACTCACTGTGATCTTTTTTGTCTTTTGTTATGGCAGTTTTTAATAAAATTTGAGAGATTGCTGTATTTCTAATTCTTTCATGTTATCTATTTTCTTCATTCCTACAGTTTAATTCAGTCTACATGGCCCGATTTGGCTCGATGTTTTCCAACTCTCGTGTCAGTGAGTTCAGGTAAAACCTCAAATTTTGAGAGTCATATAGTCTTCATTCCCAATATTTTGATTTAATGATGACACATATGAAATATATAAATCACGTCTATAATTTGCTGAATTTATATTCTTTCACAATGCAGACCAGCTACGGCGGCAACACGAACGTCTAATACTGAAGCAGTGGTCGACATTGTGTTCACTCCGGATGCTGAAATCCCACAGGCTGCTGACGTAGCACAGACCTTGATAGACGCTGCGAATAACAACAGTCTCTCCGACCTCGGTGTTGATCCAGAGTCTGTCCGTGCAGTTTGTAAGTATATTGCCTGCATAAAATGGTAATGCTTTTGAACGCAATGAAATATACAGCTTGTCATTAATAATTAATCTAGTCAGTATTTGACAAATCGCTTATCCCAACCGCAGCACCTACAACAGCTGCACCTACAACTGCAGCACCCACAACAGCTGCACCTACAACTGCAGCACCCACAACAGCTGCACCTACAACTGCTGCACCTACCACTGCAGCACCTACAACAGCTGCACCTACAACAGCTGCACCTGTAACAACTGAGGCGGTCACAACAAGGCGACTGTCTTTCAGATCTGCTGGAGAGACATTTATCACTGACTTGCTAAATACATCATCTGCAGCGTTTCAAAGAAGAGCCTCATTGATAACGTCAAATGTAAGTAATGGATGGATGAAACATTATTTATTGTAAATGGAAAAAAAGTTTTTTTTATTCCTGGTGAGTTTTCAAAGAAAAAAATATTTACAGTCAGTTTTACATTCATTCATAGAAAATAGGAGAGATAAACAATCCACAAGTTATCAATAAACACCAAAAACATATATATCTTTTCATTTAAACAATTTACTTCTATTTCTGCAGCTCGAGCCGTTCTACCAAAGAGCATTTACTTCGTTCCGCTCCTTAACAGTGACTTCATTCAGGTAATTTGTTAATTTTATTGTGACCAGATATTAAGTGCACTGATCATCAATGTATTCCAAATAAATAATACTACATATTGTTATTTCATTTGCAGTAATGGTTCAATCATCAACAACATGGACATTGGATTTGCATCAGCTTCTGTTCCTAATGGCACTCAGATTGGAAATGTTTTGATTCAAGCAGCTTCAAACATCACAGTCTTCAATGTTGACCTGAACTCCATTTTCGTGGATGGCTCACGTGAGACATATTAAACAATATCTCACAAATATTTTTTCCATTTTATGTTTTTTATTTGTAAAAGTAATATCATGTTTTCTTTTCTCATTCATTACAGAGGTTTCAAGTGGAGTAAGCCACAAGATCAGTCTCATCACTGCATCCTTCCTCGTACTGTCGTCATGGATACTGTCAAACCAGCAATAGTATCATCGCTGACTCCTGTTAGAAAAGCCCTGATTGTATGACTGCCATCACTGGCATGACAAATGACTTCTTGATTATTGAATGATATTTTTGTTCTAAATTTTACACTGTATTTTTGGTGTTTAAATTAATGCACGTCAAATTCATATTCAGGTTTTACTTGATATTACAGCATTACATAACACTCCATGACTGTATCAGAGAAAATATTGTACAGGGAAGATTTAAGGAATACACTGCAGCTCACCATGAGCTGAGTATCCCAATGATGAACAAATATATGGGCATAGATTTGTATTATGATATACATAATATTATATATGTGTAAAAGTAAAAAATATAAAATCTTTCTTCTGACTTCTTTTTACTGTCTTTTTGTTCATACAAACTGTATTCATGTAATATTCATAGCTCTATTCTGGGAGATTTCTTGTTTGTTCAACTTTTGTCAGAAACTACAATGAACCGTAATAAAAAATCTTAAATAATTAAAGTCGTCTCTTGTTTATTGTTTAGCAATGTTAAGGGAAAAGTGTAATAGAGATTCTTCAATGTCGCACCACAGCTTTTGTTGGGCGAGTAATTCCAGTTTGCTAAGAAAAATAACTGTGAGGCGATCAACGTTGACTTCGCATTTTCGATTCTTCCGTCTATTCAAACGCTATTCAAAGTGAGAAATAAAAGCGCCGACGACGACGACGAATGAGAAAAAAATAATCAAAACGGGAATTATTTGCTTTCTGAAAAAATGAAAAAAAAGGAAGAAATAAACAAGCGTCGTGAATGAGAAAGAAAGAAGCAGCTTATTTGTAGGCTGCTGCTCATCGGCGGAAGCGGAAGTGGGAAACAAACGGATTAGTGTAATGTAACGCGCATCATCCCGGGCGCACCAGCCCTCACACCACCGTCCAAAATAAACCTCATGCAGTCTGAACAACGCTGCCTGCGACCCAGCCCGGATCGACTGGTCTTCGGCGAGGACTCGGGCTCGTTGTCCCGGACCGTCTTCCGCGCGTTTAACGTCGCGCGGGTCACCCGCCATCCGTGGAAGCGGGACATGGGAACAGATGGCGCATCCGAGCGGGCCTGCGGGGCTACTGACGCGGACTATTAGGGCCGAGATGCAGACGAGTACCGGCCAATGAAACAAAACAAAAAACAACAACAACGGGGGGATAAAGAAAAGAGGAGTTGTCGTTAGCTTTTGCACGGACGACCCCCCCGCCGCGCGTTTGACCGAGAGCAATAAACAGATTGAACACATGGATGAGTGACGTCTAACATAATCCCCTCTCCTCCCCCATCCCCCCCACCGCCCACCCGCTAACGGACGTGTCCCTGTCTCGCTGAACAATGGTTGACAACCGCTACGCCACGGCTCTGGTCATCGCCGGCGTGCTGAGCGCGCTGGCCACCGTGTACCTGTCGGTGGCCGTCGGCACGCAGCACTGGTACCAGTACAGCAGCCCCGCCGTGCGCGGCGAGGCCAACGTGTCCGAGCTGCGCTCCCTGTACGAGGAGTTCATGGACGGGGAGTTCGACGAGAAGGCCTACAGCGACACTTTGTTCCGCCTCAACGGCACCGTGGGCCTGTGGTGGCGGTGCGTGCTCGCCCCCGCCGACGCCGCCGCCGACGCCGCGCACTGGCACAGAGAGCGAGGTATGTTTGGCGGAGCGTAAACGCGCGCATTACGCACGTAGGGGCTCCACTTTGTCGGGTGGTGCTATCATCGTGGCAAGTGTGGAGTAACTGTCTGTAAAGGGAGAGCGTTCGGCACCCTGATGCTGTCAGATCCGTCTCGTGACGCTATCAGCTGAACTCCACCTAAACATTCCTGTCTACATAATTTAGTTGATAGTTGAGTTGATTATTATAATGGTAATAAACCATTCTTGTCTATTTTGAAAATTCTCTGGGTGTACAAGTTGGCCTTTCTTCAATAGCGTGTCCGCGAAAGATGCACACAACTATTGATGCATTATGCCGTTGGCTCTGTGCGAACTGTTAATAAGCCTTTTTGTTTTCAGATGCCAAGATGATGCTGGAGTGCCGCAGCTTCACTGTCTCTCAGCAGCTCACTCCCAAGTACAAAGAACCGGGCAACCACAACAGTGGAGAGGACTTGCTGCGCACCTGTGAGTCCCGTCACAAACACCCGTCTTAAAACTCGGTTTGCTCCGTCATATATAAGGCGAATGAAGACCGTAGTGACTGATGAACCCACGAACCCACACTTTTCTGTGTCTTCTTGCGTGTCTGCATAGATATGTGGAGGAGCCAATTTCTGCTGCCACTGGTGTCCTTGGGCCTGGTCGTGTTGGCAGGCCTCATCGGGTTCTGTGCCTGCCTCTGCCAAAGCCTCGCCCCTACACTCGGTGTCGGGATACTGCACCTCCTGGCCGGTAAGACCTGTTCGGCCGCAGTTAAAGCACTTTAAAGTAACCGGCAGTTTGTTTTGTATGGGTCTCCCAAATTGTTAAAAGGTTGATGCTTTACGCGATAGGATATAAATAAGTGCAAGGTTTTAACCCTTGCTGATGTCCAAGGTATTTCAGTTAGAGTCCCGTGGGCTTCTGTATGGTATCAACATTATGATTCTAACATTTACTAACCATAAACTGCAACTTAGCCTGATGAAAAAGTCATTCATTTCGCAGGCATTTTGTCATAAACCTTACGTGTTAAACAAATCGAAGATTTTACTTTATAATGGCACTTGATAAGAAGTCACAGGATCACCAATGTCAGTAGGATTTATCCTCTAGGGACCATGATTTTGGGCAGAAACTCTGACGGCAAATCATCTGATATTTAGACCAACAGCTAGTGTTGCATAAAGAACTCAACAATAGACTTGTGTGCACAGACTATTTTTTGGCCAAAAAACCCCCAACAACATCGTCATTTTGTGTCCCACAGGCCTCTGCACCTTAGCCACAGTGTGCTGCTACCTGGCCGGGATGGACCTGCTCCACAGGGTGTCGATGCTGCCCGATAAGGTGGACGGCTCTCTGGGCTGGTCCCTCTACTTGGCCCTCATTTCCTCGCCGCTGCACATGATGGCCGCTGCGCTGCTTGTGTGGGCGGCACGCAGCCACAGTCAGACCTACTACCGCATGAGCGCCTACCGGGTGGCGTAGAGATTCAGCTCTGGGTCTCTGCCCCGTTGGGATGTATCTATGCCTGACCCGTCATTAAGACACGTTTTATAATGGTCTCAGACGGACGGGTTAATCTGTTCGTTTTCCCTCTCTCGCCACCAAACCGGAAAGAATTTTCTGTTTGCCAGTTTTATATTACATATTACATTATGAAGCCACAGGGCAACATGCTCACAACTCAAAAACATGTCATCATTTTTTTTTTTAAGACAATGTTTTAATATTTAAATATTTTAGCAACTCCTCAATCAGTACAACAAAGGGTTGCATCAACGTCACCCTGCTTACAAAATGTTCAGCCGGTCCATGTACTCAAGGGTTTGAGTATTGAAGTCACAGACAGCGAAAGTCACAGACGGGTGTGGTCAAATTCCTCCTTTATTATACCTGTAAAAGCACTTGGCTGCACGGGTTTACTGGACACACCCGTTATGTGTTTTGTTGTTCCAGCAAGACGGAATGCCTGTAATTATTGTCAATAATTAGTTTCTTGTGACTGGTTTGCAAATGTTAGCGGAGACGACGATGGCGTATATAGTGTTCTGTTACAAAAGGTGTAGACTCCCTTGTGGGTATTTATATATTAAGGGCCATTGTTACGGTCCGATTATGTTTCTGTTTATGATTTGTTAAGTAAATTATATTTCTGTTTTCAAGCAGAGTTTTTTACATTTTGACATGTTTGGTCGGCTGTAGCAGGAAAGATCAAAAGATCTTTGTTTTTTTCACCATTTACTTTTATTACTTTTACGATGTGTTTCCTTTTGTGAATTCAGTTGTTTGTTGTTGTGTATTTGATTTATACAATTGTTTGTTTCATTTTAAAGACACGTTTACCACCATTTCAATTCAACAGGATTAAAGGTAAATATGTTTCCCTGTTAGACATTATGAATGTAGACTAAAGGCCATATTGTGATAAACGACACGATTACTCTGCACTTAAATTATTTTTTAACATATCCTCAATATTGTGGTCAGTTGTGAATTTCTACTCTTGGAAAACACAAGTGTCTCAAAAAGAAACAATTTTAGCAAAACAAACATTACCCTAAAAACTATGATCTATGTTTTCATATATATATATATGTCTGTGTAATGAAATGTGTGTGTCAGATTTTCTATATTCAGCCCTTTAATTGAAAACATCGTTCCATTCCTGAATCCAGTGTGACGTAAATATAAGTATGTCCATGTACGACTGTGCTATTGTGAATGTGTTGTTCACTCCCGTTCTGAGCTCAAACGGTTAATAAAAAGTACAACTAAATATCAAATGTGAGTGTAAGCGAGTTTCAATCAACCGCTGCCGTTTCAATAAAAGCTCTTTGTCAAATTTATTTCACAGTCACATCAGTCTCATCTAGTCGGGCCCATCCTCATTCCTCCTCCTCATTCCTCCTCCTCCTCCTCCATGTGGGCTTGTCGCTCTCGCTCCGTCTGCACGCGGATGGCTGGAACCATCACACGCCTCTTCCTCGCCAGCGACAGGGCGATGCCCTTCTCGTAATACGCGCATTCGTTGATGAAGAAAGGGTAGAGCGCTTCGTCTCCTTTGTACCTCAGAGTTTCCCCTGAGAAAGTCTGGAACAGCGGGTCCTCCGGGTGGAGCAGGCAGAAATCTTGGTCCTGGCGGGGGTTAAAAAAAACTGTTTTGAAAGTGCAACATTCTAGAAGTCACATATAATATATAGAGCAAGCCGCCATTTGAACGCTTTGTGGCTTGGGACTTAAGGTTATGATGCTTAACAACAATCCAAGCATTAAACATTAAGAATTGTGTTTAGGTTTTTTGAACACAGATGAATGGATTACAGGCCTACAGTGTATATTAGAATAAGTTGTTTAACACCTCTAAATACCAGGGAGGGAACTAAGTATAGTTAATCCGATTACTTAACTTAATTACAATTACGTAAAACAAGAGTGCGTCAAAAAAAAATACATTTGAGGAGTAATCTATTTCTCGCTTTCTAATCTTCAACACTGAGTGCTGATGATTACCATTTTGGTAAAGTACAGTTTCATAACTTTTAATGGAGGCCCGACCTGTTTTATGATCACTGCTTTGTAAACAGGCATAATTGCTGGCGTAGGTGGTGGAATTTTTATTGTTGAACAGGAACCGGCCACACAGCACGCACAGTTGAGTCATTTGTTTCTGTGTCCCGTGGCGTGAGGTAGTTTACATTTACATTTACATTGCTGGCATTATTATTGTACGTCCTGCCTGGTTTATTCAGACGTGAATGTTTCTTTTAAATCCGGCATTGTCTTTGAATAGAGCCTCCGGCTACGAGTGGCTTTCACACCGTACCTGGAGCTGAGGATGAATGGCCGCTGTGATGTTGCGAGTCTCGCTGTCTCTCGGGTAGTCGATGTGCTTGATCATGGTGAACACGTCCACGTATTCTCCTTCAAAAGTACTACCTGTGATTGAAAGAGCGGCTTAAAACACGTCCGCGAAAAAAAAGGGGGGGGGGGGGCTTGAGAGATGCAGAAAGTTTGGGAAGTCCAGTACCTGAGTTGAAGAAACAGACCCAATCGAGCATGTGCTGCACGCCAGCTTTCATTGCCGCGTAGACGTTGGACCTCACCACGCCGTGGGGCTGCGGCCCGATCTCCATGGCTGCAGAGAATGGATTTAAGACCATGAGTACGACCGGCGTCCGGTTGCTTTTTCGACGAACCGGCGTTATTGTGGACGTAGGAAAAGCTCACCAAAGCCGTGCTTCCCCACCGAATCGAGGGAATATGACTCTTTGTGGGGGACGTCGAAATGAATGTACCTCATGGGTATGTCTGGCATCTTCCTCTGAAAACGACAAGTCACTCTTAACCTCAGGTGTCCGAGTGTCTCAGTTCTGTGTTTTTTCGTTTAACGGTTAAACGCGCTGGGGTTGATTTTACCGGAGTGTGCGCTTGCCTGCAGGTGTCGAAATATGTGCAGGCAGATCCAGTCGCAGTCGGAGTAGGCGATGAGGCACAGGCCCATGTTGGCCGTGGTGTTGTGGAGGTCGCACACGAGCTCCACGGCGCCGGGACTTCCTTTGGGACCCAGCGTGGCGTTCAGTTCGCGGGATCTGATCATCTCGTAGGGCACAGCGCCCGGCAAGGGACCCCTGGGAGACAGAGAAACCATCCGACCTGATCAGCATCAGCACCATCATCAGCACCATCGTCGTCATCACGACGGGGGGAGGGGGGGGGCGTGAGAGGCATCGCCTCGCCTTACTTCAGGGCGGCGTGGGTGAAGCAGCGGTTGAGGTCGGTGTCGACGTATCGGCGGCACTGCAGCACGGCTCGCGGGTTGGCGAGCACCGTCAACACTGACGGGGGCTGCTCTTCCGCCTCCTCCTCCTCCTCCTCCTTCTTCTCCATCACTTCCTTCCTCCCCTTCAGCAGCTCCCTCACCAAGTACACCCCGGAAAGCTCGTTGCCGTGGGTACCGCCGCACACGGCAACCCGGGACAACCTGGGCAAGCGCACCACCTCGTCCACCTCCATCTGAGCGAGACACAGGACGAGGGGTTGATGCAGGAAGCTTATTTCATTTTTTTTACTGTATGTTCCAGTTTCCAGTTCTGAGCGGCACATGCTCCGCTCACACACACACACGCGCACACACCAGTCAAGGCCTTTTTTGTTCTGCGTGGATCAATATTGAATGATGAAGAAGCACGCGTTACGATTCACTTACCTAAATTACCTCGTGTGTCCCGGAAACGGGACTGGAAACGGCAAAGGGTCAGTTGCTGCTTCAGCACTGAGATTAAAAGGTCTTTAAAGTCTCTGTAACTCGACGCGAAGCCGGGTCGGCTCCACGTTCACAAACCGGGACGGGTGGGACGGGGGGTGTTGAAATGTATGAAGAGGATTTGTTCTATGCGTCTTTCCCCGTCTCTCCCATCCAGTCCCTCTCCCCTGCCGATTACCCTCTCCCACCTCCTCCCAGGCTTTCATGCAGTTTCACCGACTCAGCATTTCCATCCCTCCCACTGTACAGGCTGTGGAGGCCTGTTGTGCAAACGCTCACCTTGTCCCCCACCACCTCTCGTCCACTGCACTGTGGCGTGGGGGGGGGGGGGGCGTGGCCTGAGTGTGACGAGGCCTGCATCAGCCGCTAACTGTAAGCCCCCCCCCCTCCCACAATTACCTCTGCCCCATGTATAGGATGGAATGTTCCAGTTTACCTTTCACAGATTTTAGCTCAAAATAAATCTGCTGGCATGACACAGCAGGAGAGGCGCCTGTGATGGAGGGGATGGAGGGTGGGGGGGGAAGAAACAGCTCCTCAAACCCAGAAACTAAACAGCAGCTGATTTAAAGAGAACCCTTAAATTGTAAATATGTTAAATAAACAGCCTTACCTGTATAACCACAATAAGCTAATAATGGTAGATAAACCAGCCATGACTTTTTAACCCACGCAGCTGTTACGATGCGTTGGGTGTCCCATCAGTGTCTTTTATAATTTTCATGGAATAGTTTGTGTTTGAACTAAAATGGTACAAATGAAACAGGATTTCAAGAACTAATTTGGTCACTAGTGAAAATTCAGTATATATTTATTTAAAATAAACTAAGAAACATACACAAAAAAATCCAACTGGAACACAAACTTGTTTTCATTGGGTTGTATTATTTTATTGACAGGATTTGTCGTCCCATCTTGAGCTCAACGTGACAGAAACTCACAAAAGAATTGATCTGGCAAGTTAATTTTTTTTCCTAACTTATTAAAATGTTGGAGCAAATTCAGTTGAAGAACAGTATGAAAAGCTATTTGACATTAAAGCTTTTGCCTATTACATGATCTTTTTTCGGTGTTAATACAAAATACAATGTCAAATCTACCCTCCCAAGTATAGAAACTCCCTTTTTTCTGAAAATGAAGACCTTTTCCAATAAAATGACTGGAAACAAAATTACAATTAAAAAAAACTACCTTACATTTTTGTAAGCGCTCAGTTTCGAAATGTAGAGGTCTATCTTTCCTAGCAAAAACAGGCCCACTTTTAAACATTTCGAAAATTACACGATTCAACAGATACAGTTCAAGGTTGTATATATGGTGTGAAGAATCCCAAGTATCTTGAGTGAATCTCTATACATTTATAAAACCAGTTATTTTCTATGCTTATTTATTCTTCATTTTAAGTACACTTGGAAAACAAAATCAAATTCTCTCACACACGCAATTTCCCATGTTTATGGGTTCAAAATGTACTTGCATATGTATGACCTCTTAAGCAGATAAACCAAGGTTTATTGTCACCACTGCATTTACTTTAAATGTTGGTTTTGCTTAGTTGTGTCTCTGAACACAAAGGGGGTAATTCCAATAATTGGTATTAAATAAAACTGCACTAATGTGAGATTTTCAGAGACCTGGAACAAGTGTTTGCAGCAACGATGTCTTTCTCCTGCTTCTTCAAAATGTGAAATTGTTGCACAAGAAACTTCTAAAAATGTCGTATTCACTCAGGTGTGATTTAAACACAAATTTAAACAGTTTGCTCTTCCTAAGGCAGAGAGAAAGGGCCCCATTGTCCAAATCAAGCTTATCATCATCATCATCATCACTTTAGTTTGGCCTTCGTGGTGGAAAACAATCTCCACCGCGAGTCTCTTCTACCTCCTATCCGTGATTATGGAGGTTCAATCCGTAATTCAGACTATCACTTATTTTTAAACACTGTACTGTACAGCGGCAGTGTGGTAAAGTGACGGAGGAGCAGATATGCAGTCATACACACGAGCACACAAGAACCTTCACTTTGTTACATTAAGACACTAAATCAGAGACAGAAAAATGATATCCTCGCTAACGTCTTAAAGGCCACCTGTCGACATATTAATGAGATTATTTGAATCATATCTATACATAAATGTATATATTAATCAGTCTTAAACACCCCCCCCCACCCCCACATGGACACTATATTATCTCAGAGGGTGTTATCAGCACTTAAACCTGTGATCTGAGAGACTAAAACAAAGTCCAACTAATGATTTGGAAGACACTGCACATTTCATTTCCTCCCTCCTCAGTCCGCCCCGAGTCAAAGCAGCACATTTATTTTGTTCCAGTCCTCTCAAGTGTGTGACGGCCTCAAGGTGACAGGAACCAAAATCAGATCCGGGTGGGACCAGACAGCAGCGACCATCCGGAAGATCTCTTAGAACAGAGATCCACCGGCGAGAGTCAACTATTCAAATTGGCAGTGAGGGGGGGGGGGGGGGGGGGCACCAGGTGGCCTCGATGGATCGGTCGCGTCTCAGTCAATGCCGAGGTCAAAAAATTTCCGGGCATTCTTCCCAGCTTCCGCGGTCCTTGGCTTCCCAGTAGCCTCCCTTATAGATGTGGATCTGCTCACCTGTGATCGGGTCCTCGCTGCGCTCAAACCAAAGGGCCTTGTGGCTGTCATGAGGTGCGCCTGAAGGAAAGACAAAAAAAACAAAAGAAGAGATTTGTTAGCCGACAATAAAAAAACAAAACAAGAGGAGACAGAAGACTCCAAAATACAAATGACAGCGTGTGGAGGTGGCAGATACGCAGTACTTGCTTTTTAAGGACGGGTCAGTAAGGGAATCCTCGTCGACAGCTTTTGGAAGAGAAAAGGGGGAATCGTAGAGTTTTATATTTCTTTTTTACCCCTTTATTTCCAAGATTGCCCCCCCCCCCCCCTGCATGGCAGAAAGGAACACAGACACAGCGGAAAACGCTCACAAGACACAAACCTTCTTCCGATTGGCTGGAGGTGCGTTGGCTGGCGGCCTCCCGCTCCCTCTCCCGCCGGACGCCGCGCTGCTTCTCCTCCAGCCGCTGCTTCTCCGAGTTGGCCTCGTCCCAGCGGCCGTCCTCCATCAGGCGCTGGTCGGGCCGGCGCCGGCTGTCGGTGGGGGCCACGCCCTCCTCGAGCTCGTTCAGGGTCAGCGCCAGGGAGGTAAAGTAGTACATGGTCTCTGCTCCCTCACTGATGGGTGGGATGGAGGAGGGGTGGAGGGCAGCGAGAGTCAGAAGGGTCCGAATGAACCTTAAATCAACGTGCACCTCCCTCTACCTACTTTTAACCTACTTTTTAAGTAGCTTTGCTTGTTGACGACATCATCTTTCACAATGCATGGCGGCGGATTTTGTGCGCTGCATACTGTATGACCTTTTGCCGGATCGTACTCACGGTAGAGGGTTCCTCTTCCAGACCTCTCTGGCTTTGAGCGTTTGATAGACGGTCTTCTGTTTGCCCTCGGAGCCGTTCTCCCCTCTGCTGCTCTGCATCACCCGGGAGAACTCCATCTTCTCATCCCACGTGCCCGACAGCACGTAGTGAGCCTTGCCGTCTTTGTCCGTCACCACACCGGTCACCTGAAGGCAAAAGACACAGGAGAGACAAGCGAGGGGTCAACAGGGGGCAGCCAGGCATCGCGGGTCATTTAAGCCAAAGAGACCGGAGAGTGGGACAGGGTCCTTCCCCCCCCCCGCCCCCTCACCTTCCTGGCAACGTCCCTGGAGAAGTAGCTGTAAGGAGCGAACTTCAAGTGGCAGCGGTCGCCGGTGGTGTGGTTCACCACGTCTATCTCGCCCGACTGGCGGAGAGAAACAGAAAGAGGAGCGCGAGGAGGTTGGAAAGACGTGGCTGACACCGCAGAGACATTTTCAGACTGGTACAAAGTCTACATTTCTACTCAGAATGATGAGGTGGTGTGCAACACTTTTAAAAAGGATTTTGCATCAGTTTGTCTAATGCGTCGTGCAATGCAAGTTGCTACGCACTTAACGCCGCACACGCTGAGGTGCTCTATCCAAAATCAGAACCAATCAATAACAAGTAGAAGAAAAATGCTGTGCAGTTAGCCAGGTGTATAAAACACATAAATGGTGTAAAGGGTTTTATGTGTCATCTTCTTTTTAACTTTGTCGGTCTCACCTGATCGATCCACAGTTTCCCTACAATGATGTTGTGCACTGTGGTGGTAACTTTCTTCCATGTGTAATGATTGTTGCCCTTTTCAAAGATTGCGTGTATTGTGCCTGCGAGGAAGAGGAAAAGAAATGCAGACAAGAAAACAAACAAGTTTATTTTAACAAAACAAAAAAGGCGAGGCGGTTACACGTCGTATCAATCAGCGCAGGTCTGTGATCAGATCTCAGCCTCAACCTACGTCATGCACCACAAGACATGCATTGTTCACACCGTCCTTACCCAATGGCATGATGGAGAGGTATTTTCCCCTGAATTTGCTGGCAACGGTGATTTCCTGTCTCAGTGTCCAGCCGCGATTGGAAATCACATGGTGCGCCGCTGCAGGCGGGTGGTGACTCACCTGGGACAAAAGGTTCAGGGCATGTAAGCACATGCAGGCACGACTGGTTTTTTAAAAATAGAGCCCGCCACATTGGAAAAGCCTTTGAGCAAACAGTCTAGAGTAGGAGGAATCACATCTCAACGGCCCATCAGCATCTTTGTCTGCAGATCAAGTGAACAACATTCTTTGTTTCGGTTCCACTTCCTCGACGCGTCACTGCCCCCCCCCCCCCTCACCTGCTCGCAGAGGGAGCGGTAGCCGCTCTCTCTCCGGCGGTCCAGCTCGTACGTCTCGCCCAGCAGCGGGTTGAAGGGTTTGCCCGTGCGGTAGACGGTGGTCGAGTAGGAGGACACGGAGAAGGCGGCCACGTAGCACATTTGCTCCAGCGAGCTCTGGCACTTGGAGCCTTTATCCAGCAGCTCGTGGTACTCCAGGTCCTCCGACAAGCGCTGCAGCATGGAGATGGGCTCGTTGAAGTTTACCTGCAAAGCACCGTGGCCCGGGAATGAATCCGTGTTAGCGTTCCCTCGAATGCAAAACGTGCGGAGCGCTCAGTTTCGAAATGTAGATGTCTATCTTTCCTAGCAAAAACAGGCCCACTTTTAAACATTTAGAAAATTACACGATTCAACAGATACAGTTCAAGGTAGTATATATGGTGTGAAGAATCCCAAGTATCTTGACAATAAACATACCGCGCGGTCCAACGTTCTATCAACAACCTGTTTGTAGAAGGAGTACATTGACGTATTGTATTATGGACATTGTGTTATCATTTAGGTCGAGTTGGGCCGGTATTTGTGTCACGACGCGGAACATTAGGTGCGGTATGTTTGGACGACAATGGCTTTGGGTGGGTCCGTACTGAAAAAAGAAGAGACGAGACAGTGAGCTACAAATAACGATAAGATAAGATGATGGTTGGAGGATGTTGCGTGTCTTGTGAAATACTTTTGGCTTTTCATGTTCGATTGAATCGGTGTTCATTTTTTTAAAAGGCGTGTTGGTTTAACGCTGCCGAATTGAAAGGACTGCGAAAACAAAGCAATCTGTTAAAAGATCCCAGATATAAATCTACCCGCAAATCTTTCGAGGGCTACAACTCCTTTGTATCTGTCATCTCGTTTAATCTGTGAATACATCTAAATAAAGAATGGATGACTCCCCAGCGTTGACAAACACGCACTCTAGAGCAGCCAGCTGGTGCCAGAAGGTCACAATGTACTGACACATCCGTCTCAGGAATTCGGCCTGTCAAACACTGAAGGAGCAGCCAATTTGCAGGAAAATGGAACTGGTTCGTTACGAAACTTTCTGTAATTCACATTTGATGTGGCGTAATGTCCCGGGACAATACTCACAGGCATCGGGATCTTTGACAGCTCTTTGCCGATGCAGTTCTTCATGATACTCCACAGGTTGAGAGAGTAGTTGGGTTTGTCTGAAATCTTTGTCCGCCTCTTCCTCAGCGGCACCAACTCCTGCGAGGGGGACTCCTGGTTCATTGCTAAAGGCTCCTCGTTAAGCTGAAAGGGGGACGATGGCGTTAATAAAAGGACACGTCACACTATTCACGGAAGTAATAAGGCTCTCGAAACACATCTGCTGTTGTCGTTTTTTAAACATGTTTGCAACCTTTATTCGTAGCACTAAATGCTTTTAACAAGGTGGAAAAACTCAAGAGGCCAGAACGAAACCCACCGATTGGTCATCAGGACAATTTTCACTGTTGAACCCGCTGACATTACTGCTCGACCTTCTGTAAAGAGATTTAAAACAAAGAACCGGTGAGTGTTCAAGCTGTTTGAGGTTACATCTACCTTCAGATTCCACAACAAGGAAGTGAGGCACAAACTGGTTCAACGGACACGGAACCTTTGATAAGGGAGTGGTAGAGGCAACAACCCAGCTGGCTTGAACCCATCTAAGGCCAGCAGCTTTTACGAGGAAGGAATTAAATAGCTTGAAATAATTTCCGTGTGTCACCATTTCCTGTAAACAGGACGAGGGACGGGACACTGACTTGTGGAACTGAGGATCTGCCGGAACAGTGATAAACTCAGGCGCTTCCTCCATGGCGTCAAAAAACTCGTTGTCGTCGTCGTCGCTGGCCTCCCCTTTCCCCGGCCCGGAAGCACCTGAGCAGGAAAAAAAAAAAAAAAGAGAACAGAACTGTCAGTCCCCCGTCAGTGTCTGACCATGTCCTCGCTGTTCCACAGTCTTACTTTGATTGTCTGCGGTGGCGTTGGCCTGAGACGCCCCTCTGAACGCCCTCTCCAGGTGGTTGTGCTGTTTGGCCAGCTGCTCTAAAGTCTCCTCCAGCCTGACTCGCTGGTCCCGCTCCGCTTGAAGGGCCTTCTGCCATCGCCTGCTATGAGCCTGCGCTAGTGCCAGAAAGTCTCGGCACGCCTGGAGGTGGCGAAAACATCCAACGTGGTCAAACTAGAGCTTTGCAAACGCTGCATTCAAGTGAGGACCGCTGTGAGCGGTGTGCGCACAGTGCAGATTGCATGCGAGTGTAGATTTAACGAGGCGCCTTTTCTCGTTTACACGTTACACGTGGACAAGACCTCCACCTACGTTAATCATGGCATTGGAGGTGATGCGGAACAGCGTAGCCCTCTCCGTCACCTGACGGATCTTATCCCCGGCCTCGCCAGTCATACGCAAGCTGTCCAGTTCGGATAAAGACCTGCAATACGTATTAAAATGTCATTAAGGACTCTGGACAATACATCATCATAAAACAAGCTACCAGCCTGAGATTCAATGGGTTTATTGTCAAATAACTGTGAATGTTAAAAGCAACTGTGAGATGAT
Organism: Gasterosteus aculeatus; assembly: GCF_964276395.1. NCBI lineage: Eukaryota > Metazoa > Chordata > Actinopteri > Perciformes > Gasterosteidae > Gasterosteus > Gasterosteus aculeatus. The sequence goes on along the minus strand of NC_135694.1, from coordinate 5,470,377 downwards.
ATTGTGGAGTTTTGAAATGGAGCCTTCATGTCAGACATTAGATTGTGTATGTTTGAGATGTATGTGTCCACTTATGTGGAAAGAAAAGATGTGACTGTTTTCCGGGCCCCAGGACGCACGAGGGAAGATCAGAGAGAGTGAGAGAGCTGGAGAGCGATCGACGGTTAAAGCCTGACCTCTGGAGGGCAGAGCCGTGCTTTGAAATGAGATCGTTGCAGGTGCTGAGATCCTCCACCTTGCTGCCTAGTGTTCTGAGAGCCGACTGAACTTCGGAATTCTGCGACCCGCCACCTTGTCCGGGTGCCGTCGGCGGGGAAGATGGGGAAAAGTCATCCCCAGAGTCATCTGCTCACGATCAAAGCAAGAGGAAAGCGAAAAAAATAAATAAATAAAAACACACATCAGGATAAAAGCGCTTGCACGAGACCTTTTGTTTTTGCATTTTTTTGGTCGTCTGCCCGTGTGGACGTCCTACCGGACTCCGCCTGCATGCGCGCTGCCTTGGCTTTGGCCAGTTCCAAGGCCGTGATCCAGCGCTGGCGCTCCACTTCGCAGCTGGCCTTCAGGTGATAGGTCTGTGCTCCACCGTTGGAGATGACAAAGTTGCAGGCGTCGTCCACGGAGATGGTTGCTGTGGCCAGGTTGATTGTGCCTCGACACGTGTGGCCCATCTCTGCTTGGGTCCTGACAGTCACGAGGTCGGTCGATTTGACATTCCGGGGGGGAAAGCGGGGAAAGAAAAAATTGAGATTTTTCACAGATTAAAGTTGGGAGATTTCTCTGGTGACGCCTACCTGTAGTAAGACAAGAGCCCATTGCTCAGGACAAACCACCTGCGCTGATAACCCTTGATGTAATTCGTCCACTTGAACACCCATCCTTTGTACGTGTCGCCAGCCGGAGTGGGAGTGGGGGTCTTGGACTCCGACATCACAGCCCCCCAAAATCAAGAGACGGATTTTAAGAACCTTGAAGGGAGATTAAGAAGGTTACAAATCTTATAAATGACGGAGCTTCTGTTTGTGTTTTATGGCTGAATTTATTAAACAATAAGCAGGCTGCCACTAAATTAATCAGAAACTATTTTGTTAATTGACTCATCGTTCAATTTATGTGAATCCATTATTGATTGACTTGCATTAATACGAACTCATCTCAGCATTTAATTTTACATAACAGGACTAAAATTCTGGGGATTGATATTGATCGTTCAGTGTGGTTTGAAAGATAAATGATTAACAATGGAATCAATACAGATCCACTGACATGTTTTACAAAAGAAAAAAAAAACTTGTTCAATAAAAGAGGGACTGCTTCATCATTATACCAATCTGTGTGATTATGTCTTCTTAATTGTCTGTGATCTCAGATGCACATTATCAACACACAGTAGCCGATATAGTTTTTAAAAATTGGGATTCTAACGATATAACCAGGGACATGTGACAGTTGTGCAATATACGGAAGAACACAGACGATAACAACAGAAACTTGATAAAACTCCAAACACACTGAAGAAGGGTGCCACCGTAGGGAGGCTAACCGACGTTAGCTCCGGTTAGGCCAGTGGGAGTCACGGCACCAGGAGCTCATAGAGCAACTTTAAGAAACAGCAACGTGTCGTGTTTTCTCGAAGTTAACCAGCTGACGTGCAGAATTTACAACGTGGTAAAAAGTAAAGACAGGCCGCCTGAACACCCGTTAGCCCAGTAGCTCGCCGTCAAGCTCACGGGCGGATAACTGTTTACCTTGACGTGTCCGAAATGTGAGATCAGGCAACCAGACACCCGGTGAAGTCACAGCTAACTTTGACACCCATACGCTACTGTACCTAGCTAGCTGACGAGGCTAACTGACCAGCACAGAACAGCAAACGATGGAAGCGGTTAAACCACAAGAGGACAACCGCAGCGTGGTGGATTTAAAATAGGGTGACGCCAGCCAGTTTCATTAGTAGCCCTCAATAATAGTGTGTATAGTGTTCATTCTACAGCTGCGTACGCGGGTGAGGATCTAAAGCTAGCTAGCTACACCTAACTAGCCTAACGGTAGCTTGTTGGTTACACCCGGTGCAACATAATTTGGACTCGTCCGGAAACAGCGAGCTGTGCTACATTGTATCCCCAATTAGTGTGGCGACAGCGGCTTTCTGCTTTCAAAGTAAACCCATGTTGTTGGTGTTGTTTCCCACGTAAAAACACGTCGTAATATTCGTCTAAGTCAAAGGTGATCGAAATATTATAAGCATATTCATACATGCATTCATTTAAGCGTTATTGTAATGATGGATCAGCCGTAAATTGACTGATAATTGTTCTTGTAGTGCACTCAGTTATTTTTATAATGGTAAAATACTTTATTTTGAAGGATATAATCGGAAAGAAACTTGATTGAATCTTGCTAGTTTTACACATTCAATGTATTGTTTTTTACTACTAACTAGCATGCTTGCCTCACATTTACGTCAGCTGACGTTATGTAATGCCAATTGATCGAAATTGAAATAAATGTAAACCACTGTATTTAGAGCCCATTCACTTCGGATAAGACCGTGTATTAATGAGTTCACTTTTCTGGATAGGCTATATAAACGTTTGAGCAAACTGGATATCCACTTTTCGTGGATCCGATACAAAATACAAATATTGTCTTTACACATAAAGAACTGCAGTGTGGAAATGTGCGTGTTTTCGGTAGTACTTGGCAAAAAAGACGACTCCGGTGGGACTCGAACCCACAACCTTTGAATCCCTTCGGATCAACCCTAGAAGTCCAATGCGCTATCCATTGCGCCACGGAGCCACTTGTTGCTTGTCCCTGGCAAGTAAGTATTTACACTAAACTATTGGCCAACTGCTTCCATGGTTGTATTGTGATTATGATTTTTAACTAGCACAGTACATGTGCATTCGTAAAGGGTGTATGAAGGTGTATTTGTGTCTTCATTACTCAAACAAAAAATAATTTTTGAGAGCTAATTTCTCACATTGCAATCAAAAAGCACTTTTGTAAATATATGCTCTCAAAACAAAAATCTGCGAGCCGAGTTTTCTTGGAGTAGGCGGGGCTACATTGACCGGGAGTTTCTATTGGTGGGTTCGACTTGCCTCTCGGCTCACCAACAGGAGGTCAGCGACATGTATGACGTGGAGGTCAGTTTAGTGTTTTTGTTGATATCGTTGTGCTTCTAACTATATTAAATGTAATAAAGAAGTTTCCCTGTTGATATCTTGTCCATGAATTATAATAGGAAAAACTGAAGCAGTCGGTCCTTGATAAAAAAGTTGTTATGGAGATTTTTTAACGGACTTTGTACAACTAGAACTATAAACGCGCATGGACTATTTCACAAGATGATGATTTGGTGTTAGTTTAAGAGGTGACATTTGGCCCTGTTTCAATACCTTCTGGATCTGCTTCATCCTCTTATGAACTGCTCTCAGAAGGTAGACTACTTTCAACATTTCTTTTTTAAATTAGCCAAATAGGATGTTTAAGTTAGTGCCTGTAGCTTTAGTATAAGTCCGTATTACATATGTCCGCATGTAGAAAGAAGAGTTTAAACTTTTTACAGCAAGGTAGGTGTTATCAGGTGGGTATATACAGATATTGTTACATACATTAGTGTTTATGAATATTTGTGTACATTTTGCTGTTACATGATTCGTACTGGTTAGCAGGAACCCCAACAGTTACATTTTAGAAGCTTTATTTGCATTTTAGCTGTTGTAAATGACTATATGGAATCGTTTACATTTTTGAGGCATGTATGTGATCTCAAATACACTTGATTTAAAGCGATGTCTCAGCCTGCTTTCAGCCATACCTTTTGTGTATCCCGGTGTACTGCTCACTTTCCGCCACCAGGTGGTGCGTTTGGCCGAATGTTTCAAGCAGAGGTAGTTTTTAATAACTTCAAATTTGCAATACCTTCACTTAACAAAAGTAATGCATGTAATCATAATCCAATAATACGTGTGACGATGACATGGGTCGTTCTGCTGCATGTGGAGTACTTTCACTTGCATTTCGCAGCTAATATTTTTGTATTTCTAATTAATTGAAGTAAATCATTGTTGATTCATTTTCATTCATTTTATTTATCAAATAGATGCAGAGGGGTTAGGCCTAGGAGAAGCTATTTTTATTCAACCAGTAAATTTACTTATTAGTGTCCACCCCTATGGAAAGCCTGCAAACCTGAACTAAAGACCTTGTGATGATCAAGAAGACAAATACTAATATGAGGATTATTACAATTTATTTACATTACTCTAGTTCAGATAATCCTGGATGTTAAAAGTTGTACATTTTGAATGTGAAGCTGTTGTAATAACTAATTAATTATATTAGTTATAAAAGGGAATTGGAAGATGAAGAAAATATGAACACAAAAACCTCCATACTTGAAGCGTAAAGAAGACAAAATATGTGATGTAATGTCTTGATCATGATTAATAAAGTGAGAAGAAAATCAAGAGCACAGAAACATCTGAACCTGTACATAAAGTAAGTAAAATACTAGGTTGTATGTTTTAAATACCTTAAACATGCATTTAAATGTTAATACTTTTGTACTTCTAATTAAATTCTAATGAAAAATTAAATTTTTCCCAATGATGTATTCCTACATTTAGTAAAGAAATATACTTTTTTTGCCACAGGTGGGACATAAGCTGTGTTTCCTTACTCACTATACATACTATACTGTGTGGGCAATGTGCTGTCAGCCTGCCCGGTCAAAGCATCGGTCAGGCCTCACCAAGATGGAGTAGAGCGAGGAGTTGGTGGCTGCGTGCTCGGGATCTTTTCCCGTACATTGCTGATTCCTCGTGGCAATTCTCAACACTTATTAAAGTCCCCACGTCAACAACCTGGTATACGCTCACATGTGTGCACTGCGCGGGTAAACGGAGGTAAATGTCGTCAGGTGATTGGGGGGTAATTCTTGGTTAATGCAGCGTTCGTTCTTCGCGCTTCCGGTCCAGTGAACAGGGACCCGGATGTAGAGGCGGATGGTGTTCCTCTTGACGCTCCTGCGTGGTCTTTGATTGATCCCGCCAGCACCGGAAGTGTCCGGGATCCTGCTCTCTCTCTCTCGGCTGCGCTACGCAAATTGTTCCTCCGCAGAAGAAGACAGCGTACATTTGCGTGCCGCCCAGCCTGCGCCACTTCTCCCGACTCCCGCTTCTCTTCTTTCGGCTTCGCTGTGCGTCGTTTAATGAAACGATAGCGCCGCATCACCACGGAGCATGCGCAGTCCGGACGCGTAATTACTGACGAACTAACACGAGAATAGCTGGATTTTGTTGTTGTTGGCTTTTTTTCTCTCTAATGGACGTGTTTTGTTGTGGGTCTACGCCATAAACGCGAACGCCTCCCCGGACGCAGTAGAGGATTAGGTTACTGCTGGTGGATTATTTTATTGGCCTCCTCCTGTCACGCCCGAGTCCATTAGTGATCCTTTTTTGTTGTTTGCAATTAGGAGAAGTCCAAAGCCAGGTAGGCTATTGTACTCGATGACAATGACCCCGTCGTTTCTTTAAACTGGCCAAACTGTATGCGCAATAGAACCAATAACGGGAAATGTGAATATTTTGTAACAATGTAGCGGGGAATTACCCCCCCCCCCCTTTTTCTACTCCCCCCTGCTGTTTAACAGGAGGACGCAGTTTCATGGCCTAACACACATCTTGCACGGATGCAATGCGGCCGCTAAACAAAGCTGCGTGCGTTTGGCACACCAGCCAAAAAATGTGTTTTGACAACAGTGAATCATTAGCTCGATGGCATGTGCAGTTCCTGCATGGATCAGCAGCCCCCCCCCCCCTCGGTGCCACGGCATGTTTTGGTTTCAGGCGGATCGTGTCCTTTTGTCCGACGATTCTCATGCTGCTTTGACCTTTTTCGTTCCTCCCTCTCTAGCTGACAGCCGTCTCTTTTAAATATTGGCATAATTTAGGTGTTTTTTGTTTCCGAGTTGAACTTCTTTGCTGTTCATCAAACACCAAAAGTTAAAAAAAAAAAAAAAAAAGGCCATAGTTCAGTTACACAAGAACAAAAAAGAAAAAACATCTGTTGAGTCCTGCGATGTGCTTTAAACTAACACGTTTGCAGAAAAGCAGAAGTCAAAAAGGAATGCTGCAGGCCAAATAATTGTTGGTCAACTTGGTCCCAACATGTTTATTTTAAAGCAATATTTTTTTTTTCTTTAAGTGGTTGTGTGGTTATTACAGACAATTAAACCGCCTGCAACTCGGGTCCCAAGGGAACCGGAGAATGTTATTCGAGCTTTTGATTAACCAACATTATTGGGGATGAATTCAAAGTTGTTGTGTTCATGTCTTCGGGCCGAATGCGCCACGTGACTCTTCATGTTCCCGCCTCCCGATCCACAGACATGTCTTTCCGGCGCGGTGTGGTCCGCCAGAGCAAGTTCCGCCACGTCTTCGCGCAGGCGTGGAAAGCCGAGCACTGCATCGACGACGTCAGGGTGTCCCGCGTGACGTGGGACAGCGGCCTCTGCGCCGTCAACCCCAAATTCATCGCCGTCATCATCGAGGCCGGCGGAGGGGGGTCCTTCCTCGTCGTCCCCATCAGCAAGGTTCAGCCGCCCCGTATATATGTATATTTGTACAACGCTTTCATCTCTTTTCCTGTCTTCCACTCTGCTGCTTAAAGCCTCTGTCGCCATGCCAACGCAGCTTCACGTCGCCGTGTTCGTTTCCTCCCACAGAGCGGCCGGATCGATCAGGCGTGTCCCACGGTGTGCGGACACGCAGCACCGGTGCTGGAAATCCAGTGGTCTCCTCATGACGACAACATCATTGCAAGTGCCTCCGAGGACTGCACAGTGAAGGCATGTCAACACTTGGTCTAGCGGGGGTTTTGTTTTGTCTCCCTGACCTGACACAGAAAAGTGTGATCACAGGGTTTTTCATGAGGGCAGAAATCAGCAAGAGCGAAAGAAGGTTTCCCTGAACTAAAGGCTGTTACGTGCGTGACATAAATCCGCAGAAGCTGTCGCGCGCCGGAATGCGCCGCATTCACAAATCTGTGTGTGCGCGCTGTGTTTGAAGGTTTGGCAGATCCCAGACGGAGGCCTGACGAGCCCGATGACGGAGGCCATTGTGATCCTGGAGGGACACAGCAAGCGGGTGGGAATCCTGGCCTGGCACCCGACCGCCTTCAATATCCTTTTGACTGCAGGTAACGTCACCCGTCGCCTCCTGGGGGCCCTCGTTTGGACGCTGGAGGGAACAATCTGGGATTTTTTGCATAATTTGCATAAGTTGTGCTGGCGAGTCCACGTCCGAGGAAGAAGAGTTTTCTATTTCAAATGTAAATCAACTTTGCCCCACAACACATGTTGGCAAATATTGGCAATAACTATGACAACATGATTTAGGTTATGTTGATTTCCCCCCACGGCTAAACTCACATTCCCCCAGAGAGAATAGATAGACGGATGTATTTCAAGGATTGTTGTGCCGGCTTGTTGCTTTCTTTTCGAACACAAAGACATTTGGGGATAAAGGATCCGCACGGAAGAGACGCAAAGTCACAAGACGGCGAATCTCTCTAAATCTACATTCCTGCAGTAACGCACTTAAAGACCCGGCGCGTCCCGTGTCCTCCTCCCTCTCCCCAGGCTGCGATAATGTGATCTGCGTGTGGAACGTGGGCACGGGGGAGCTGCTGTACCAGCTGAGCGACGCCCACCCCGACCTCATTTACAGCGTCGGCTGGAACAAGGACGGCAGCGCCGTCTGCACCGTCTGCAAGGACAAGGCTCTGCGTGTCATCGACCCGCGACGGGGCACCGTCCTCAAGGTCACCTCGCGTTCCCGCGCCGGCACAAAGGCGCCGTCGCGCTCGGCTACGTCGATGCTCTGTTGTTTCCCCGTTAGCCCCATGGGAGTTTGTTGTTGTTGTTCCTCCAGGTGAGGGAGAAGGTCCACGACGGCACCAGGCCGATGAGAGCCGTGTTCCTCTCGGACGGGAAGATCCTCACCACGGGCTTCAGCCGCATGAGCGAGCGGCAGATGGCCCTGTGGGATCCGGTGAGTCTAGTGTACCATGTATGCGGTGGCGTTTATGGGGGATGTAGCTGGTGTGTTAAGGTTTGTCTGAGTAAACAGCGGTCAGAGCTCGTCGAAACCAGCGGATATCCTTCAAAATCGGTGTGTTTTTTTTTAAATTTACACAGATTGAGAAAATGATTAGAGCAGTTTTGAATTGTCATACTTGTGGTCGAGGCGACAACAGGAACCGTGAGGTCACGCTGACCTTTTGAACCCCCCAAAAAATTCAGTCAAATCTTGAGCCCAGAGAACTTTTCCTGTGATCTCGCATTCCCAACGATGGGACCGAAAGACATGCGTTAAGTCTCGATTGTCCCGCGGTTAGTGGAATGTGCGTGTTGTGCGCATGCAATCACAGTTTTCGTTTTGCTATCTTCCAACAGAAGGATCTCTCTGAGCCGATGGCCGTGCAGGAGATGGATACGAGCAACGGGGTCCTGTTACCCTTCTACGACCCGGACACAAACATGGTCTACCTGTGTGGAAAGGTAGGACCCAAAGGACCGTGTTAACGCATCCATTCCCAAATCCCGTTTGTCTCCGTGGTCTCAATTTATGTGCTGGCTTTCAGGGGGACTGCACCATCCGGTATTTCGAAGTGACGGACGAATCCCCGTATGTTCACTTCCTCAGCTTGTACAGCAGCAAGGAGCCCCAGAGGGGGGGCGGCTTTCTCGGTAAAAGAGGCGTCGACGTCAACAAGTGTGAAATTGCCAGGTGAATGTGTTTGGTCGTTTCGGCCTCGACGTTCTTTTTCACTGGTTAATATTTGGAAATGTCATCATTCAGACACAAAACAACAGCAACTGTATCCTATTTGTTGTCAGTCTGTCCAAACCTCATGTTTATTAATCCGCAGCTGAGAATAATCCCCGACAAATGCAGCATTTACTCCCGTTTGAGGAATGTTTGCTTTAAAACTACAGTGAACAGCTTCAATATGACGTTACTGAGCCTTCACTTAAAACTTAAGTATATTTCTAAGGTACGATTGGTCTGGAAGCTTCGTCCCAGAGTTGGACAAAGCATTTAAATGCATGGCTTCCTGTAGACTGGGCCGGCCTCATGCCTTTCAGTGTGATTACTAACGTCCTGGTCCTCTGTAGGTTCTACAAACTGCACGAGAGGAAAGTGGAACCCATCTCTATGACCGTCCCACGGAAGGTAAGCCGCCATTTCACCCGACTTATTCTTTGAAAATGAAGTGAAAGCAGCATTTGCCCCGGCCGGCGGGTCGACCCATGACCTGCGTGCTAAGCGTAAGCGCCACTTCTGCTCCCCGGCACCTCGGCAGTCGGACCTGTTCCAGGGCGACCTCTACCCGGACACGGCCGGCTCCGAGCCGGCGCTCCTGGCCGACGAGTGGATCGCCGGGCAGGACGCGGCGCCCCTGCTGGTCTCCCTGAGCGGCGGCTACTCGGCCCCTCCGTCCAAGCACAGGGACACCCTGCGGAGCAAACCCAAGCTGGTCTCGCAGGACTCCGGCGGCGGGGCTGCGCCTCCGGCCGGCAACGCAGCGGCGTCTTCCTTCGTTTCCGCCACCAGGGAGCCGGAGGACGAGGCGGCTGCGCCCCGGGTAGCCGCAAGGGAGACGGACGGAAACGCCGAGAGGCCGAAGAGAGAGGCGAGTGGACGGACCGAGATACGTTGACCCCCCCTTCCCCGGGTTGTTTTTTCTGACTCCTTCTCCTTCTTTCAGGAGGAGCTGCTGAACGAGCTGCTGGCGGAGATGAAGGCGTTGCGCGCCGTCGTCGTGGCGCAGAGCCAGAGGATAGAGGTGCTGGAGAGGCAGCTGGCCCGGATCGAGGACGGGGACGTGTGAGCGCGGCGGCGGGGAGCCACTGCATTCGGAGGGGCGCACTCGCTGAATCCACAGACTTTAGCCTTACTAGAATCAACGGTACCTTTTCCTAGGCTGTGTGAGTGGAGGAATGTAGTGCAGCGGCCCGGCCGCGGGGGGGGGGGGGGGGGGGGGCTTCGCAACCAGGTCAAATATTGCGACGAGACCACCGAATATTTCTGTGATTTGTTTCCGAGGGTTGAGAGCGAGGCGTCGTCTACGTAGAGTGAATTCTGACAGTGAGATAATCATTTTAAAATGGTTCTTTTTTTCTTTTTTTTTTCAAATGAAGGAGTGTCGTAGCAGCTGTTTGGTCGTGGTGTAGTGCAGCTTTGAGCAAAATCCCCCACACTATTATTGAAGGGCTTTGAAGTTGTTCTTCTCACGTTAATGCACAACGTAGTGATTAATAGAATTGTGTTGAAGTCATTGAAGGTTGATCTCTAAAGGACTCTAAATATAACCATTAGGGCTATTAAATCAAGTAGTTAAAGCTGCTAAACAGTGATGTCATATCCGGCCCCCAACTGTTATTCATCGTGTGACTTATGCTTTGCTTTACTGCTTCATCGTAGGGCGCCATGCGCACGCTCAACCGTAGCCGTAAGTCAGTTGTGTGACTGATGGCTGGCGAGAGTAGCTGAATGTTTGTGTGTCAGAATTCTTGTGTCGTCTTTGCAGTCGTTGGAAAAGGTAGCACTTTTCTTTTCTCTCTTTTTTTTTTAATTTCTTTTTTTTACTTAATGTTATCTGGAGCGAGATGCGGCCTCACGGGCGTCCAGCGTTGGCGAGCTGGAAGCTAAAACGATGTGTTCAGTGAACGAGGCCTAAATCGCGCTGTAAACAATACATGCAAATTGAATCGAAGTCGGTTTAGTTTTATTTAGAACAGCGGTTCAGAGAAGAGGAAGTTACTGTAAATCGAGGAACGTCTTCAGAGTTTGCGTTTCTATTGGTGACAAGATGACGCTTAGATTATTTTATTTATTTTGTTTTCGTGCTTTTGGCCATTGCATTTAGATGCATTTTTGTGTTTCCTTTCCGTCGGCACATTCCACATACAGCTTGTCCCTTTATCACATTATATTTCTTTATGCGCTGACCTCACAACACTAACTGTAAAACCAGTAGCAGATTAAATGAGACGACATTGTGAAGAAAAAAATGATAAAACGTGCATTCCTCCTTTTGTATTAAAAGAAATGTTCTGATCATGATCGCGTTTTTTGTGTATTTTTTTTTTGTGATGATTCCTCTGGTCGACTTCTGATTGGAACATCTTGGGTGTGTCAGCTGTGGGCAAAGCAACTGCTGCTAGACGTATGAACACACGCACACACTTAAAGCAACAACTAACACCCTCACAACCTCCCCCATGGTCCCATTTCGTCATATTGGAGTATTATTAACGGAACTGTATTTGACTCTCTCAACATTAAATATTGTAACATGTAAATAATGCTCCTCGTATCGCTGACAGGCAGGTGCTCTGCACCGGAGTTAAATATATCGGGGCCTGCGGGGAAGCACTAAATTGAATATGAATCTTCGCTAAACGAAGCAAAGCAGGATGTGGTCGTCTTGTTTCACATTAAGAAAGCTGTGCTCTTTGCGTTCTTACTTCAAAAAGTGTTTTATCTTTATTTTGCGTAAATACAAGCGACTTGTCTGGATCATTAGTTCTTGGGTTGTCTTGGACTCACGTAACTCATTGGGATGGAAGGAAGAAGCGCATGTATTAAGTATTCACTTCTAGTCAGCAAATGGGAGGAAATGTCTTTTGAATGCTTTTGACTGCGTGCTGCGTAAAGTCATCTGCAGCGGTTCTGCAGCTTGAAAAAAAAAATTGCTTCCCCTTTCCATGATGTAAAATAAAAATAATTACAATTCATATCTGTCGTCTTCACCACACCCTGCTCATGTTGTACTTAGTCTGCCCCCTCTCCCCCCCCCCCGCCCCCTGCAGCCTTCTCCCACCTCAAAGGGCTGCAGCAGGTTTCATGCATCAGCCCCTTTCTCAGACACACACACACACACACACGCTGTCACACAGTTCAGTCAGTCTCTCCGCAGCGTTCGGCACCTCAAACTTTATTTTCCGGCTCACGACTTTGGTAAGTGCTTCTCAGTTCCTTTCCCGCTTTTTAAAAAAATATTTTGACCAGCATCTTAACCTCGTTTTTGCTGCACACGTTTCTCCTCTCTGTTAAAAATGAAAGCACTATATACTCAGTTTAAACACTTGAATCTCCAGCTTAACGTGCTCCACGGTTTAAATGGTTGTATTATTGTGTGTGTGCTTATTTCCCATTTTGTATTTTTATTTTCGCATTAAAAATGATGCTGCGACCCCCCCCCCCCCCCCCCCCCTCGACTGATCTCCGGCAGTCTAATCAACCGTGACAAAAAAAAAAAAAGTTCCACCCGTTGCAGGCTGACTGATTCTGTTCAAATATCTTTCACAGGAAACCAGCAACGCTGCGAGCGGCCTCCTCGCTTCCTGCCGCCGCAGAGAACGCAGCCGGCTTACAGTGGCATAAGATAAAGGCCATAGACGCACTTCCTGTCACGCCTGCAGTGTACGTTTCCATAATGCAATTATGAACCTTTGGTTATGGGTTAACCAGCACAACTGGTAACTCTCTCACTGTATTTGTGTGAGCAAGTGAGCAGATGTCAGAATGTAGCAGCTTCTGCAGCGTTTTGAAGCGGCGTTTATTGGAATGGTTAATCTTTCATGTAAAGCGAGCTTATGGTTTATCTGGAAGCATTATTTCTTTTTAAAATTTTCTTTCTTTTTTTGTTCTAGCTTCTTAGTTTAAACCCAACCAATGGATCTTCTGATGAGAACTTCGCTTTAAAGTACAAGGACTTCTAACTTCTATAAAGCCGACTTTCTCCTCTACTCTGAGAAGGTAAACTACATTTCTAAACGTCACCCGTCTCAGTTTTGTGGCGTCTACAGCTCGATCGAAAAGGACTTTAGCCGTGTGGATTTCAAGCAGTTCAAGGTTCACCTGCTTTATATTACCTCTGGTGAAATGGAAATCCTGAAATTTACATTTGCCGGCATCATCTAATCTGCCACAGGCACAGTAGGACAAAACGCATCCATGTGGCACCCAAGTAAAATATAACTACAAAAAACAACTCTAAGTGTGAATAATTTCAATTTGCTGGTTAACGATGATGTGCTGGATTAAAAAAAAAAAATGCCAATGGTAACCCTTTTCTCTCTCTCTCTCTCCCTTTTTTCACTTCAGGCATGACAGGCATGACAGACACTACAGACGAAAAGCCAACCGTGCTGGTCCTTTCGCTCTGTCTGATCGGCCTACTTTTACTGCTGTTCTTCTTTTACAAGATGTTGAACAGGGAGGCCAAGGGCGAGTACACCGTGCGCCGCCTGGTGTATAAGGATGGAGGGGTCAGGGACCGGGTGAGAGGCGCGTCGTTGGCCCTGGGGACGCGCCTCGGAGTCCGGCTGTGGCCCTGGAGCGACGCCGATGAGGATGGAGAGGAGATGCGGGAAGTGGAGGATGAGGAGGGTCAGTTGGAGGAGGGGGGCAGCCAGTCGAGTGACAGCGAGGGGGACGGCGGGGAGGACGGGGAGCAGTGCAGCACGTCAAAGGGAGAGGAAGACGACGGACATCGTAGCTCAGACTACGAGAGTTCGGAGGCCGGCGAGCTAGACAGAATAACGGATCAGGGGGAAGCAAGAGGGACGGGGGAGAAAGTGGGAGATGGGGAATGTAAAGGTGAGGCGAGTGGGGGAGCCGGGGTGTTGATAGATCTGAAGAAGTTCTCTGGAAGTGCCATCTGGTCTGAGGAAGAGGGTGGTGGGCGCATGCTCAGTGACGTGACTGCACTTTGAGAACAGGATAAAACGAAATATCAAATTACAGGGGTGGCTTCGGACGTAGCAGCCGACTCAGGTCTCGATTCTCCTTCATTAGATGTTAAAAATATTGTGAATCGGGTTTTTTTAATTGTCAATTGAGGTCTAAATGATGTTCCACCCCCCCCCTAAAAAAACAAGAGACGCATATTGATATGCAGGAGAACAATGTATTGCAATTTGAATGTGTGTAAATGTTTACCTGTAAAACTTTTCAAATTAACTTTGTATCATCGTCAGCATATTGCATAGTGTTTATTGTGGATTTTTAAAACTTTAAATGTCTAATTTACATGACAATAAAAACTGACTGTGCTTGTATCCTTCTTCTTGATATCATTTGTTGAATGCTGAAGTACTGATCAATTAATTGATTTTTATATATATATATATATGATGATATATTATGATATATATGATATATATATATGATTATATTGAATATATTTTGTGACCTGATGAATGGCTCCATACATGTTGAATGGTATCAATGACACCATGAAAGGAATACATACTAAGGACACTTTAAACGATTATTCCCAAACATGTACATGTTTGACCTACTTCCCCGTATCATCTACGTATTAAGACAGTTTAATCATATTTTCATTTTAGAACCGGTGACATGTATCCTATAAATTCCCAACTCTGCCCGCTTAAAGGATCAGTGGGGATGTAGCTCAGTGGTAGAGCGCGTGCTTCGCATGTATGAGGTCCCGGGTTCAATCCCCGGCATCTCCATTCTTTTTAGTGTTTTCCCCTTGAGTTTAACTGTACTGCATAAACTATCACTAGATCATTGAAGCTTTTTTTAAAACGTTATTTTAATAGAAACGAACGCAAAAAAATGAACACGCAGTTAATGTTGAGAACAACGTGCGCGTAAGCTGTAACGTGTTCGTGATTGGTCGGATCGGAGATCTCCGTAAGAGTGGGAGTGTTCACGCACGATAATGTCAAACATTCTTTTTTTCCACCGGCCAAATGATCGTCAGATGTGGGGGAGAAGCACTCAATGGAGACATTATGGATTAACCAATAATTACCCCAAAGTCAAAGTAAACATAACTGATGCGGTGACACGTTACCAAAGCAATTATGTAACCACAAATCCGAGATTTCACCTCGAGACTGACGACGTTCTTACAGGGACAGGTGGACCATTAGGCTACAAATACACCCAAACTGGTCCGTGATTGGACTGGGGACACTGGACATACTGGAGCCCATTCAACGCGGTAAATATTCCAATCTTTTTTTTTTAGGGATGTGATCCTCCCTTTCCCGAATGCACAGATCTAGCGAAAAACTAACAATACAGAAATAATAAT
Source organism: Gasterosteus aculeatus (assembly GCF_964276395.1). Taxonomy (NCBI): domain Eukaryota; kingdom Metazoa; phylum Chordata; class Actinopteri; order Perciformes; family Gasterosteidae; genus Gasterosteus; species Gasterosteus aculeatus. The sequence goes on along the minus strand of NC_135694.1, from coordinate 5,455,224 downwards.
AATTGCAACCTTTCTGTCACGGCAACCTAACGGTACTTCGGTTGTGGCACCGTGAGCCATCCAAGTTGCATTTTCTCCTCTCACCCTAACTTGACTGTGCCGGAGAAATGATTTCAGCAGACGTCACTCATCTGCATAGGGACTAAAATGCAACCATCCTGCATCAAGCTCCTCACGAACCCGAAACGCCACCTCGTCGTGTGATTACAGGACCTCCTAATTGCTGCATAAACGAAACTACAAACATGGAAGGTACGGTTTGCATGTCGTGTCCTGGTGGAAGAAAAAAACAACAACAAATAAATATATATATAGTTCTATTCACAGATAGGAAAAACACATCTGGCTTACAAACTGTCCAAGATGGATGCAGCGCCGCTGTGCGCAGGGATGCGCGGCGGAGCGGCAGCAGGTTGCCTTTAAATGCCCGATCAATACTCGCGGTTTTCGCCGAACGTTTGCACCTACGTCTTGTCGCCTTTATGCAATACATTTAAATATATATATAAATCCTTTTTGTTGTTGTTGCAGGAGTAGGATGTTACTAGCATCCGCCGTGTTGGTATGGGAATGGCTGAACGAGCACGGACGCTGGCGGCCCTACAGCCCGGCTGTCTGTCATCACATCGAGGCAGTCATCCGGAGCGACCCGCGGTGTGGTAGTGTCGTCCTCGGCCAGGTGGACTCTCGCCTCTCGCCCTACATCATCGACTTGCATTCCATGCACCAGTTCCGACAAGACACAGGTGAGACAGACGGACAGACGCGCACGCACGCACGCACGCGGGGCGTTGATGTTGTGGCGGTGTAGCCGGGGCCCTGAGGTGGAGGCCTGTTTTGTTGTTGTGTTATTGTTAGTTGCTGTTGTGCGACCACGTTACGTTTGCAGGCCTCCGGTGTTGATTCTGCTCCAGAAGACGTTGAGGTTGTAAAGTGGATTTTCCATTATCTGCAGCAATGACTGTGTCATTCTTTTCTCTTTTGAAATATTGTTTATACTCTATACTCTACTATAAGTCGAGTCTCCCTATAGCTGACATTTCATCTAAAGGTGAGGGACGGATGCTGTCTGTGGTTCTGAAAGGTGTCTTTGCTCGAAGTGACTCATACTGTTTGAGCATTTGTGTGTGTGTGTTTTTAGCGACCGGCCCACAGGCCACAGTAGCGGCTGAACCATCCAGTCTTTCTTTTTCTTTTTCCTCACCGTCATCAGCACCACTGTCTCATGTAACAGACTACAGGCGCTGTAAATCATCTTTTGCAAATCAAAGCGTCACAAAGAGAGAGAGAGAGAGAGAGAGAGAGGGAGGGAGGGAGGGAGAGGCGAGCGGAGCAGTAAGACAAAGCAGGGAGTTGTCAGTTGTCAGGCGCCTTACTTTGGCAGAGAACCTAACATTTCCCCCCTCTCTCCCTCTTTCTCTCCTTCTCTAAACATTGGCTGACAAAAGCCTTTGTGGAGTTTGTTTTCCAAATCCCAGCAGAAGCTGAGCTAGGGGGAGGCGGGCAGGGAGGGTGCCCGAGTCTAAATAGGAGACAGGGAGGAGGAGGAGGGGAGAGGAGGAAGGGAGAAGGGTGGGGGGGAATTTCGGGAGTCTGAGGTCATTGATGAAACGGGGTCGATGGGAGCAGATCTCGTGAATGAACTGCCTTGTTGTCTTGTGAAATGTCTCAACCAAATAAACTGTACGCCCTAAATTGCAATTTATGTTTAATGAATCAACGGGTTTAGTCACATTTGAGGTTTTGCTACAAACGCTTTTTCAATTCTCTGTTGTCCGTACACTACGGAAGGGGGGGAAACATACATACGCCCTGACGGCACTGCAATGGGATCCCGAAAAGCTTTCACCTCCCACTTGTAGATTCAAACTCACTTGCTTCCAGAAATCTCTGGCCCCCCAATCGCCCCCCTTTCAGACACAGGGTTTGACGTGCGAAGGCTTTACAGTATGCGCAGGCTCTGTCGACATTCTCCAGGCGCCCTGGGAAAGCAAACACGGCCAGCCTTTGGGGTCGGATCACGGGCTGCCAGCCAATCGGAAATTGAGAACACCGCGTGCCGTTACCAGGGGCAACCCGTTTACCCAAATTCTTAGCGAGCAAACACAAACACGTCGAGTTTGTCCGGCTCACGGTCTACTTGTCTGCAGTAAACGGTTCCTCTCTTACCTCCTCTTAAAACGTCACTTTGTAGAAAGCCTCGTCGAATCGGTGCAAATCACACATGCGGTCCGAATGCGAAAGGCTGTGGCACTGCCCCTTTCCTGCTGTGTTTGACCTCCCAACCCCCTGCCTCAGGTACCCTTCGACCGGTACGACGTAGCTTCTACGACCCCACCTCGGCGCCGGGCCAGGGCTGGCTGTGGGAGTGGGAGAACGACGCCGGCAGCTGGACGGCGTACGACACGGAGGTGGGCATCGCCATCCAGGCAGCGCGCGACCGCCAGCAGCCCTGGCTGGACCTGGCGCCGCTGGGCTTCTGCTACCTCATTGACTTCGAAAGCATGACCCAGATCAACGGGCAGACGCAGCGCTGCCGACGCATCCAGCGCCGCGCCGACCTGGCCTACCCGCTGGTGTCCGGGCCCCTGCCCAAATCCCACCACGCCTGGGGGCCAATGTCCATGCCCAGCCACGGGGGACTGCTCGGCGTGGACGTGTCCGGGGCGGGCATGGGGGTCCGGATGAGCGGCGGTGGCGGCGGGACCGGGAATGGGAGCGCGTACCCCAGCGGGGCGCTACCGGCCTCGGCCATCACCTCCCTGGGACAGCCCTGCGCCTGTCAGCAGTGCATGCTGGTGCTGAGCGTCAAGGCGGGCGCCATGTCGGCCCACACCCTGGGTCGGAGGCCGCCGCAGACCAAGCCACCCAGCCCCAAAATCAGCAGTTACCCTGTGCCGGGGGGGTCGTACTCCTTGACCCTCCCGCGACCTCCCTCCCTGTCGCGGTCCTATTCCCCCCACAGGACGTCCATAGTTGGGGCGACAGGTGGCTTCAGCGTCGGCGGCATGGGTGGCCCAGTAGGTGGCGGTTTCGGGGGCGGCGGCGGCGGCATCGGTGGCCTCGGCGGCCTCGGTTACGGAGGAGGCTTCCCCCACTCTTTCTCCCTCCTCAACTCGGCCACCGGCGCCCTCTCCATCTCCTCTGCCCGGCCCCCTCCTCCGCCGCTCCCCCCTCTTCCGCCGCCCCCTCCGCCTCCCTCCACCGCCCTCTCGTCCGCCGCTGCCGCCGCCGCCGCCACCTCTCCCCCTCACCCCTCCGCCTCTTCCTCCCTGTCCGCGTCCGGCTCCGCCCCCGCGGCGCCCTCTCCGGGCCCGCCACTCATCTCCACGGCTGCCTCCACCTGCACGCCGTCGCCTTCGGCCCGCGTCCTGGGCCCAGTGTCTTCGTCTGGTGCCGCTGCCTGCGCGGCCCCTCTGCCGCCCCGGTCCAGCCTGGCGGGGCTGAGCCGACCTGCACTGCAGCGCATAGCCATGGCCCAGTCGCGTGCTCTTATTGCCTCTGGGTGAGTACACATCCACTGTAGTATAGTAGTAGTGCTAGTAGTACTATCCATTCAGTTTAGTCCCAACATCCAAATCTTCTACACTGAATCAGGCGCATCATTAGCTTAAAGCTGCGACCATCAAGGTTATTACACGTGCAGCGGATCACATGACGAGTGTGTGTGTGTGTGTGTGTGTGTGCGGCGTAGAAAGGTTGTGCTCGTAGTGATGAAGCTCCCGAGAATCAACCAGCAGCAGAAGACGTTCGTTTTTCAGTGGCGAGAAGACAACTGTCTGCTAACGACCTCAATATAAGAATGAAAGAACCTTTATAAACACATTCGCCGACAAAACAAATCGGGGAGAAAGAAAATCGTCAAAAGGATGTGACTTGTGTGTCTGTTTGAGTGGCAGTGTCATGACCCGGCTCGAAGGGGATGACAAACACGGGAGAGACACAATGCAAAGGTGATTTCCAAATATATTTATTTAAGTAAAGTAACTAATCCAAAAGTAAAACAACTATGAGGTGTGTACGTCAGTAGTTTCAGTCATGTCAGTGTGGGTGCTTGATCATGTCGGAGGAATGTTGTGAACCTAAATTAAACGTCAAAAGACACAAAACAAAGGTGCGGACGCTGGCCAGGGAAAACCAGCGACCCTGGCAGGCAGGAACCATGAGCTCTTATACTGCCAGAACGCCCCAGCTGCTCCCAATCCAGTTGATGGCATTACCTCTGGGAAAGACAGTGACGTCATGACATGAGCCAATAGGCAGGGCCGTCACACCCCCCCCCATAAGATCGGTGTCCCAAAGGGAACACCGACACACTACAACAAATAAAGCAGGACTAGTCCCCCTAGAAAAACACTAAAACGAAACTTAAACAATGCTAATAAAAAATAAGCACCTGACCAGAAAAACAAAAATAACCGAATTACTACAAAAAATTTATAAACAAGAAACCCATCACCCTGCCCATGTTCCGCCCCTTCCCCACCTGTCCTCAGCAACTCTGGTACCTGAGAAGCAATTTAAGACAACAGGCACAGCAAGAACAAGTCACGAGCAACATGAAATGGCATAACTCAAATGTAGACCTCCCTTTTCCGAAACACTAATTCAAGGCAACGGAGCACGTGACAACGCATCTGCAACTGTATTATCGGACCCTTTGATATGCCGAATGTCAAGATCATATCCCTGCAGAAACAGAGCCCATCTCATCAATCTCTGATTCGGACATCGCAATGAACGAAGAAAGGTCAGAGGATTATGATCTGTATACACAACAAGTGGTGCACAACCCCCCACATACACTTCAAAATGTTGCAACGCCCAAACCAACGCTAATGCTTCCTTCTCGATAACAGAATAATTAAACTGGTAACCATTGAATTTCCTAGAAAAGAAGCTCACTGGTCTCATTACCCCCTGGTCATCTCCTTGCATCAAGACGGCGCCTGCTCCCACCTGGCTGGCATCAACCTGGAGCAAAAAGGTCCGATCAAAACGCGGTGCTGCCAGAACAGGAGAAGAGCATAGCACAGTTTTAACGTTATCAAAGGCCTGTTGACACTCCACAGACCACACAAACTTTACTCTGGTCTTCAGCAGCTCAGTAAGAGGAAACACCACAGTGGAAAAATTTCTACAAAAAATCCTATAGTATCCCACCAGACCCAGAAACCGCTGCAGCTCTTTTTTGGTGGTGGGCCGTGGAAATTTTTCGATGGCCATAACCTTAACCTGGACTGGGGCTACACGACCTTGCCCAACTACCCGCCCCAGATAAGTAACAGTGGCCCTAGCAAACTCGCACTTTGCTAAATTAATGGTGAGTCGCGCTTCTTCCAAGCGCTCAAACAGCGCCCGAATGCGCTGCAAATGGGAGTGCCACGTGTCACTATAAATCACCAGATCATCCAAATAAACCGAACATCCCTCCAGCCCGGACACAACTCTGTTCATTAATCGCTGGAACGTAGCGGGAGCGTTTCTTAGTCCGAATGGCATGACAGTATACGAATACAGACCCGTTGGTGTAATAAATGCCGAGATCTCCTGAGCCCGCTTGGACAGAGGTACCTGCCAATATCCCTTGAGCAGATCAAATTTACTCACAAACTTGGCGGCACCAACACTGTCAACACAGTCCTCCATTCGCGGCAAAGGGAAAGAATCTGGCTTTGTAACCGAATTTACCTTTCTCATATCTGTACAAAACCGCGGCGTTTTATCCTGCTTCGGTACCAAAATACACGGAGATGCCCAACTGGCATTGGACGGTACAGCAATATTGTTTTCGACCATGTATTTTACTTCAGAGTCCAGATGTTGACGCTTCTCTGGTGACATACGATAGAAACGTTGTTTTATCGGCTGTGCATCTCCCACCTCAATATCGTGCTCCACCCAATCGGTGCGCGAAGGGACATCGCCGAACAGACAGGGAAACTTGCGCACCAAATTAGTGAGCTCACAACGTTTAGACTCCGGTAAATGAGAGAGCAGCCTATCCAAGTTACTCAGAGATTCTGAATTTTTTAAGCGACCACACAGCAGACTGTCATCCGGCTCAGGCACCCCATCCTCATGTATCAGAGCCATTGAACCCACGGCCAGAGCTGGACAAACCCCTTCCTCGGTCTGTCCTGACCCCATACCACGGCTGTAAAACGGTTTCAACAAATTCACGTGACAAAGCTGTTTGGACTTCCTCCGCCCCGGTGTCGCAATAAAGTAGTTCAAATCCGTGATTTTCTCAATTACCGTATATGGACCAGTGTACTTGGCCTGGAAGGGCGAACCTACAATAGGCATCAATGCCAGGACTTGGTCCCCCGGACTGAACTCGCGCCGCTCTGTATGGCGGTCATAATTCCCCTTCATTTTGCTCTGAGACATTTGCAATTTATCGCGTGCTCTACCACCTGCCACGAACAATCGATGCCGAAACCCGTTCACAAAATCGATCAAGTTCTTGGGCGGCTCAGCATCGACCCAATCATCTTTTAACACCGCCAAAGGGCCCCGCACCACATGCCCAAAAACTAGGTCATTTGGACTGAAACCAGTGCCCTCTTGTACGGCCTCCCTCGCAGCCAACATAAGCCATGGGAGCCCCTCTTCCCAGTCTCGATCCAGCTCAGTGCAATAAGCACGCAGGAGAGATTTGAGAGTCTGATGAAATCTCTCCAACGCACCCTGACTCTGCGCATGATAAGCAGATGACTGATTGTGTTTGATGCGCAAACATTTCAACACTTGACCAAACATATGAGAGGAAAAATTTGACCCTTGGTCACTTTGGATAATCTTCGGGATACCGAAAACCGAAATAAACTGAGTCAGAGCCCGCACCACTGCTTTAGTTGTAATGGACCTTAGCGGGTATGCAGCCGGATACCTGGTACTTTGGCACATCACTGTCAATAAATACTTACTGCCAGATTTAGCACACGGCAACGGGCCGACGCAGTCCACAATCAAATATTCAAAAGGTTGGCTTATGGCAGGGATCGGTTGTAGAGGAGCAGACTTCACACGCTGATTTGGTTTTCCCGTCAATTGACACACCTGACATGTTTTAATATATACAGCAACATCTCTTTTCACGCGCGGCCAAAAGAAATGTTTCAAGATGTTTAGATATGTCTTCCTGACCCCAAAATGCCCACTCTCGTCGTGCGCTATTTTAAGCACCAAAGGACGAAATTTAGCCGGCACGACCAACTGGAAAATAGCATCCCCTACACAGTCACTATTCACCCCAATCCATTTCCTAAACAGCAGGCCGTTGCGCAGAAAATAGCCGCTGGCTGCACTTTTTATCTCCGCAGCCGACAACACACGTTCGAACAATTCTTTTAGGGAGAGATCACCGATTTGCTCCTGCAACAACTCGCTCTGTGGCACCGACAGTGGAAAATTGGACAAGGACAGAGTCTCAAAATCCGCATCACCACGCTCCTCATCGGTTAACCCAGGCTCAGCCTTACTCATTGCGCGTGTAACCACACAGGCTGGAAAATCCTCAGGTATCTCAATGGAGCTACAGTCAGGCGTAGTACTAACTGGACAGTGTGTAACAACAGGTGCGGGAGGAACATCATCCCAGATGCGGCCGCCAGCCAAGCCATTTCCCAAAATGAACTGAACCCCCTCGATAGGAAACGCCGGCCGCACTCCCACAGCTACCTCCCCCTGTATTAGCTCACAATCCAGAACCACCCTATGCACAGGCACAGGTAACACAGTCAACCCCATCCCCCGACTGAGGATACGGTCCCCGCTGTCAGTTTCTACGGACAACGGCAGGACGGACTCGATCATATAGGAATCATATGCCCCCGTGTCCCTCAATATCGTAACCGGGACTTTAACATCGCTACCCCCAAGCGACACAAAACCACTTCTGATAAAAGGAGCATATGCCTCCAGAACATCCGGCTCAGAACATCCGACTGACGCACAGCCGGTAACTACCGGAACAGCAGCCGCAGCCGGCTTAACATTAGGATGGCCCCCTCTATGTTTAGACAACCCTGGACAATCCGCCTTCCAATGACCCTTTTCATGACAGTAATTACAGCTTCTACTGCTGTCAAAATTTCTCCGTGAGTGAGACTCGAATCTAACAAAGCCAGGCTTCCTCGAACGCATCTGGTCAGCCGCTACGGTGCTTCGACTGTGTTCACCCCAGCCAGCATCATCGCGGTTGGGCGTGCGCTCTCTCACACCATCCTTATGAAGCAGCACATACTCATCTGCTGACACAGCAGCCTCTGCAGCGGAGGCAACCTTATGTTCATTAATGTAGGTTGCAATCCGACCAGGCAACCTGTTTTTAAACTGCTCCAAAATGACTAATTCACACAAATCATCAAAAGTAGTGATCTCAAGCGCAGCCAGCCAACGTTTAAAATGAGTTGTTAAATCGCGAACAAATTCAACATACGTTTGGCCACTTCTCTTCTCCCAAGCCCGGAACCGTTGGCGATACGCCTCCGGCACCAACTCATAAGCCTTCAGCACGGCAGATTTTATTTTAACATAGCTACCGCTATCAGCCGTGCTCAAAGACGAGTATGCCCCCTGCGCCTTACCGGTGAGTACGCACTGGAGCAGCAGAGCACAGTCTCCATCCGACCAGCCCCTCGCCGTGGAAACACGCTCAAACATCACAAAAAACGAGTCAGGATCCTTCTCATTGAATGGTGGCAACAACCGCAAGTTGTTTATGTCGAAGGGCCGCGCACCGACCCCAGACAGCTGCCGACCTTCACTCTCACCAGCCCACTTATTGTCCTTACCTAGGGACAGACGATAGCTCTCCAGCTCCATCCTTGCCTTCTCGGTCTGCTGGTGGATCATCTCCAGCTCAATTTGTTTTTTAGCTTCTAACTCACACTTGAGTTTTTCATGCTCCATCTGCAACAGGAGAAGCTCTTTCTGTTGCTCAAAAGTCAACCCCTGAGTTTGTGCAGGAACGCATACGACCGGTGGAGACCGGCCAGACGTAAGAACTCCCAGTTCACAAAGTTTTAATTTCAAAGCAGCTTTAATATCGTCTTTACGCCTCCTATCCATCCCAACTACTGAATAATGCTCAGCCAATTCCAATAACTGCTTCTTAGTACAGCTCTCCAAGGCCTCTTCTGACGGGGCTGCCGTGAACGCCTCATATTCAGCCATCGCAACATCAATAGTTTACCCAGAACAGGCAAACAACACCAATCTATGCCAAACAGGACCAGCAAGACAGCGAGGTATCCCCGTGCGCACCAAGATCTCGGTTTGGAGTTTCCCCGCTATCTAACATTAACCCCCTTATCTAAGCTCCCGGCTAGTCTTCATGCAGCGGGCAGTGGTGGGTATTTATGCACCAGAGACCGCTGCCCCGGGGGAGCAACTAGCAAGCCAGCAACTCTCCCAAAGACACGGATATGCTCCCAAGACAAAGCTTTAACCACTATGCCACCACAACACTACCACGAACCCACGCAACGATCCTAAAAGAGGAACGCTACCAAACCTACAAGGGAAAACTCCGCTCCAGACTTTGATCTCCAGGTACGCTAAGAACACTCACACTTGTCTCCCCGGACGTTGGCATAAACTTAAACAACCGAACCCAAAATAAAACAAGCTCCTCCTGACCCCGCTGAAGGTAAAGGAATCCACACAAACCGATATATAGACAGACTGTGCCAAATCCGATGCTCTCCCTGATCAGTCAGCCCACATGCACTGTAAACTCTCCCCTAATTTACTACGAATACAACCAAATGTTTTACAGTCTAGGCAAACTAACCAACGCAACAAGCACGCTCTATCGCAACTTTCCACGTGTGCGCAACCACCGGCACCGACTACAAAAATCCGTACTTAAAACACCATTGCAGCCAGGCCTACCAAATCACAAGCTCAAGTAACTAAATTTAAACACACTCGACTAAATTGCGCAGACGAACGGCCGGACGAGCCCCCATTTTGTCATGACCCGGCTCGAAGGGGATGACAAACACGGGAGAGACACAATGCAAAGGTGATTTCCAAATATATTTATTTAAGTAAAGTAACTAATCCAAAAGTAAAACAACTATGAGGTGTGTACGTCAGTAGTTTCAGTCATGTCAGTGTGGGTGCTTGATCATGTCGGAGGAATGTTGTGAACCTAAATTAAACGTCAAAAGACACAAAACAAAGGTGCGGACGCTGGCCAGGGAAAACCAGCGACCCTGGCAGGCAGGAACCATGAGCTCTTATACTGCCAGAACGCCCCAGCTGCTCCCAATCCAGTTGATGGCATTACCTCTGGGAAAGACAGTGACGTCATGACATGAGCCAATAGGCAGGGCCGTCACAGGCAGTCTGTCTCACTTATTGTCTCATGTTTGACCGGACGTTGCGAGGACCTCCTCACAGGCACCGCGTCCCTCATCAACATACCCCACATGGAACCAAACGAGGCCGACCAAACCGGAAACGTAAGGCAAGCCAGACAGGCCTCCCTAATTGGTTTGCAGAGCCTTAGAGAGCTTTGTGGTTTCGTGCGTGTCAGCACTGGGGTTGGTAACCGTAGCAACCAGTGTGGACCAGGGGCTTTGTTTCACAATGTAGGTTTACTGAGATATCCTGATGACTTGGGCTGAATAAAACCTCCCAAATTTAAAACGTGTGACACGCTGCAGGTTTTATTTAGCAAACCACTTGGGGAACCGGGGTGTAACATCTGGGCTCTCCCCATTTGATGTGGAAAGCACAATTTCCCAAAGAGGAAACGGAGGTTTTCAGATGTTGTCTTCGGGGATGAGGATCGTATCTTCAGTCTAAACAAGGTCTTAAAGGTCTAGTGCGTCAGATTTTGATAGCTTCTAATTACTCCGGATTACGGCTATTGGTACATTTGACAACTTTTAGATTGCATTGTAACCAACCGCACCGCTGTTCCTTCGTCGTGTTATCGTGCCTGGCGGTTTTTCTGCTGCCTCACTTTTGACTCCTCGTGAGCAACCTAGAGGTTTTAGCAACAGATTCCAATTATAGCCGTTCTTTTTATAACATTTCTGACAGGGGCCTTTCTGGGTTTGCTCTAGATGTCACTTATGTTATGCGGTTGCCTCGAATAAAAACATGCAGGAAATTGAGCAACGCATCCAGTCACGCTGGCACATCTGCACGGAGCTATTAGTGTATTGTTAAAAAAAAAAAAAAAGAGCTTTTTTCCATCAGGGCAGATTTTATCACTGTGATGAGAGTCCCAGCCGTGAACCAAAGGTAGTCACAAACCAGGTATGCGGCTGATGTATAAAGACTGGTGAGGTCCGAGCACGGCGTCTGAAATAAGACAGTGGAAAGTGTGAAAAACATTGGTCCTCTTTGTCTAGCAGCTAGTTGTCTGCAGTTTGGTGCTCTTTTTTTTTTTGCTGAAGGCACTGAGGGTCAAACAAGTTGAAGGCCAGGAGGTCAAGGCAGTGAACTAAGTTCAGTAAATCCTTCTCTGCTATTACTAGTTTATCTGCTACAAGAGTCCGCTACCTATTCTTGAAGAAGTTGTTCTTGACCCTTGCTGTTCTGGATCCGTACCCTCTCGGTTGAATGCACTTATTGTAAGTCGCTTTGGCAGAAAGCGTCGGCTAAATTCAAATGTAATGATGTACAAAACGACACATTATTAAAGAAAAAAAAAAGGCATTTTTGAAGAGTAACATTTGTTGTCGTTATGTCCCTGCGAGAGCTCGCCTCAAGTGAAACGGAGCAGATGGTTTTCCGATCGAGGTGTTAAAACTGTCGGGATGCTTTCTCCTCTCACCGCGCCGGGAATGATTCCTGCAAGCGCGTCAACGTAACAAAGCGTGCGTGCGTGTGTGTGTGTGTTGGTCCATGCTGGCACCTTGTGTTTGCATCATCCAGCGTTGCAGATACAGATTTTGCTCTAACGATTAAATAAACGTGACCAATGGACACTTCTTACACTTTCTCTGCTTTTCCTCCACCTTCCCTTTAAACCTTTTTTGTCAAATGACGCACAGGATGTCGCTCGGTTTGTTGAGCTGTGTATAGTTGTGTTGTTGCTGTCTTTGTTTGTACCAGTAAGCAATCTTTAACCTTGAAATAATACGACACAGTGTGAATTTGATTAATATACAGTAATTTTACCAATTCAACCATTTTTTTAAAAAGATCCCCTAATTTCTGATTTAATACACAGTATTTTTACCAATTCAACCATTTTTTTAAAAGATCATTGTGTAGCGTCACCTAATTTCTGCTTTGTTTTTAATTAAGTCCTTCATCATACCAGAGACATTATGTACGGTCGAGTACAAAATCTATTAAAAAAAAGACAGATGTGGGAGGTAGAAAAACAAAATATAAAGGCGGAGAAAGACGCAGTAAAACATCTCTTGGAAAAGTATTTTTACATTTTTTTGTACTTTATGTAATTATGTAATTTATGTATATTATGTACAAAAATTAGGAGAAGAGAAAAAAGTCAAAAATATACGGTAAACCCTACACAAATACAATAAAAATAATCAAAATACATTAATATGTGCGTAAATAAGTAAAGGGTAGGCTCTTTATTATAAGAAAAATAATAAATAAAAGATAAATGTATTGATGCAAACACCTCCACTAGGTGTTCCAGGAGCTGTGGTTACCTTTGATCAGCAGGGGCTGCAGGCTGTACCTAATGACAGCAAAAGAGATCACAGTAAGGTCAGAGGTCAGGTTCTGTGGACAGCTTTGTTCAGTATTTAAGTCATCCTGCCCCCAAATCTCAGGTCAGGGTTTTACAATAGCAGGCGTAACATCCACACAGTGGCAGTCCGTGGGAACAACGACCTGGCGGTGTGACGTGGTAACTGACCGCTAAATCCCTCCTGGGACGCTTCTCTGGCCCAGAGTTTAGTCAACAGATGGGAACTGGTGGATTATCCCTATAAAAGGAGGAAAGACACCTGACAGCTGCTCACAAACCGAGAGGGAGAGAGAGACCGGAGACGGACCGAGGGACTCAAATCCTGTCCCCGGTAAAAAAAAAATATTACTGGAAAATCTTGTAAAAAAAATGACCATTATCAGAATTGGCACAACGTAAGTACACGCCTCTGACTGGACAGTGTGGTGACAGTTAATGTGTCTGTTTGCCTGGTAGTGAGCAGAGACACAGGGATTTAGAAGTAGTCCAAAACGAGCCTGCCGGGATGTTGCCTTCAGCTCTGTGCAGCACCGCCCTTACTAACCACTTCAAACTCTGGGGGTCCTCAGCAGGGGCTACTGGTACCTTTGTTATTAATGCTATGGTACGTAGTTATTCATGTAACTATCCAGCATCATATTAGAATGGAAACATTAAGTACGTGGTGGCCTTTGTCACTCTTCAGCAAAAGATTTAACGCGGGACTTTCACTGTGCGGCAGTAATAGTTTTACTTGTGAAGCGGTGACGGGGTGTCTTTAAAAAAACGTCCATCACGCTGCATGTTTTAGTGAACCCATGGACCGCCTGAGGCTCCGCCCCTGCTGCTACACCAAGCCGTGTGTTTGTTTAATCAAAGTTTTTGTTCCTGTTGAACGTGAAATGGCACCACATTTGAAAAAGTCAGTCCACTGGATGCACAGCAAAACACCCACCGGGTGTGAAGTAGATCGGAGGATAATGTTAGATAAGGGTTTCTTCACTGCTGTTGAATTTCTTTTTTTAGAAAAAAAAATGTTAGGTCTTTTGAAAAATAAAATATGGATTTTGCTGACTAATTTCTGTATGAAATGAGAGCCGCTTAAATTAGTTTGACCTCCCAATTTTAAGTGTACTTAATATTAGCTTTGCAAATGGAAGGGGGAAAAAATAACTAATTTGCCTAAACTAAGGTGTCGATAATGCTGCCGTACACACAATCCTAATCTTAAACCTTCCATACCAGGAAGTCCCGCCTGGTAATTAGAGGACAGTAAATCAAGTCGTGATGAGCAGCATCTGTTTGTGTCTCTGCATGACTCGGCAAAAGCTCCTTAGCCTGATGGTTAAGGAGCTGGCATATTCTCTGTGTCATCCCTCCTGTATTACATTTGACTCATTTGATGTCTGCCCCATAGTGTGTCTCAGCAATCGGTAGATTATGTTTGTTTTCCCCTTTTTTTCAGAGTGCCAACTGTTCCAGTGAAGAACCTGAATGGGTCAAGTCCCGTGCATCCTGCCCTGGCAGGTAAATTAATCGACACAGCCTTACTCATTATAATTCTGATTATTTAAAAATGGGTCTGCTCCCAAATGTAACCCCTATGGTTAATTGATATCCATTTGCATGAAAAAAACCCAATATATAGTGACTGACATGCCCCCTCTGCTGGACGCACCTAGGGATTACAGGCATCCTGATGAGCGCGGCAGGACTTCCTGTCTGCCTGACCCGCCCTCCCAAGCTGGTGCTCCATCCTCCACCCGTCAGCAAGAGTGACATCAAGCCCGTGCCCGGTCTGGGCCACTGCTGTCGCAAAACCACCAAGAAGCAGGCTCGCAAAGGTGGGTCTGACGATTAAAGTCCTTTTTTGCTTTTTACCTTTTCGCCGATATGCAATCGCACCTATCGCCTGCATTCCTGTGACAAACGGATCATCTTATTTTTTCTTTCTGTCTTGTAGGAAAGACCCCTGAGGAGGTGGTGAAGAGATACCTTCAGAAGGTCCGCAATCCCCCGGAGGAGGTGAGTTTTTTTTAATTCTAGTTGTTTTCAAAAGACCTGAACCCCCCCCCTAAAATTGCCGGTTTTCCATACCAGGACTGCACTATATGCATGGAGGCCCTGGCCGGGCCATCGGGCTACAAAGGCCCTGGCGTGGGGGGCATCTCCAGGGCCGAGTCGGTGGGCCGCCTCGCACAGTGCGGCCACCAGTACCACCTCCAATGCCTCGTCGCCATGTACAACAATGGCAACAAGGACGGCAGCCTGCAGTGTCCCACCTGCAAGACCATCTACGGGGTCAAGACAGGCAACCAGCCCCCGGGCAAGATGGAGTACCACGTCATCCCGCACTCGCTACCAGGCCACCCGGACTGCAAAACAATCCGTATCATTTATAACATCCCTCCTGGCATCCAGGTAATGTCTCGCACACGCCTGCGTGAGCGGTACCTTCTGATGCGATGTTCGATTTTGCTCGGATGACTTGATGAACTTTTCTCTCGACCTTTAGGGCCCAGAGCACCCAAGTCCGGGCAAACCGTTCACCGCCCGCGGGTTCCCCAGACACTGCTACCTCCCCGACAGCGAGAAGGGACGCAAGGTAAAGTGAGAACTCGTCTCCACAGGCGAACCTCCCGATTTGGGTTAGGATTAGAGTTGAAGTGACCGGATTCTGTGACGACGCGTCATGTCTCCCTTCGTCTCTCCCTCCTAGGTACTGAGGCTCCTTCTGGTAGCGTGGGACCGCCGACTCATTTTCTCCGTGGGTACGTCCAGCACCACCGGCGAGTCGGACACGGTAATCTGGAACGAGGTGCACCACAAGACCGAGTTTGGCTCCAACCTGACGGGCCACGGCTACCCGGACCCCGGCCACCTGGACAACGTGCTGGAGGAGCTCAAGGCTCAGGGCATCACGGAGGAGGAGTGCCTGCCCAGAGACTGAACGGACGCATTGGGATTCGTGGGCGGAAGGACAAATCCACTTTTTTTTTTGTCTCTGTGGGGAAAAAAAACATGAACTGAGAGGACTTTTACCAACAGGAACAAGCAACTTTAAAAAGCAGAACTCTTTCCGGGAGCGTCGGTAAAAGCGGTTCGGCAGAATTCGCTGGGAATGAAATGTCTCTCGTGACTGCATGGGTCAGTTTCGACACATGGGAAAAAAAATTTCCTCCCAATGCAGTAACGGTGTCAAGATCGAAGATGGTATTCAGTGAGACCACTGTGCACATATGAGTCAGTGTTAGATATAAAAAAAAACAAGAAAAACTTTCATTTATACTGTGAGACTTCATTTTAAGAATGTAACAACGTGAATTTTGCTGAATTGGTCATGTGTTTAGCACTGCTGCTGCTACGTGGAACTGAAAAGGAGGGACGTCTGTAAGCTGTTTTGCGTGTGAAGTCCACAAGCAAAAGAAACTTGTCATTGCAGATGAATATTTCAAATGTATAACTGGATATCTGAGCATGAATATTTGCTGACCTCTAGTGGTACTTTTCCAGAACTACATTCCTGTTTAGGTTTGATTTATATTTTATTGTATTGTTGTATATTATGAATACTTGATATCTGATATTGTTTCCATTCTATCATTTTTAAAATACTTTAATTAGACATTTTGTTTTGTATGCTTTGTTTTATTTGCGTTGTCTTCAGGTGGGGGGGTTAGATCAGACACAATCAGAATCAGAACCAGAACCATTTATTGCCAAGTACGTTGAACACACAAGTAATTGTTTCTTGTCGGGATGGTGCAAACAATAAACATACATAGTCATAAATAGACAAACGCGTGCAAAAAACAAGAATAATGTTCTAGTTTTAATTTAAGTGTATTAGATATCAAATACTAAATAATGACTAGAGATGATGGTCAAAAATTGTCCTTGGAGTGACCGAATAAAGAGTTGTCGATGGGGGGCGGCACTGGAGTTGGTGGTTGAGAGGCATGGGACCCCTGTTGAGTGGGGGGAGGTCCCATTGTCCTGCAAAGCGACAGTAGAACTGGTTCAGCTCGTCTGCCAGGCGACGGTCGTCCCAAGGAGTGTGTTTGTTTGTGTGTGTGTGTGTGTGTGTGTGTGTGTTGGGGGGGGGTTAGGCTTGTAAT
Source organism: Gasterosteus aculeatus (assembly GCF_964276395.1). Lineage (NCBI taxonomy): Eukaryota > Metazoa > Chordata > Actinopteri > Perciformes > Gasterosteidae > Gasterosteus > Gasterosteus aculeatus. Next base: position 5,438,430 of record NC_135694.1, on the reverse strand, counting down.
TGGTGATTTTGTCTGAGACCTTCCCAGACCGTAGCAGAGTCACTTTATGAGCGCTGATCGTGGAGCTTCTCGCAGTACAGTTGTTTAGCGTCTCTTCACCGCCTTGCCAAAATGTTTGCCTCTTTATGAAAGTCTTTGTCCCGCCCCCTTGAATGCCTGTTCTTTATGCAAACGTATGCCAGCCATATACCAGCCCCCTTTCTTTAACAGTATTTTGTATTAGATTAGTTCACAAACTGACATTCCTTAAATGTTCTGCCCTCAAATCATGAGTGCATTTGATAGCTTTCTATGTCTTCTTGTATCTGCGTTATAGGAAAGGCTACAATGGATTACACCCCCCCCCCCCCCCCCCTCCCCAGCAGGAGTAAATACCCCAAAAGGCTAGGATTGGACTTCTTGCCTAAGCTCAGACTTGCACAGAGCTTTCTACTTAGTATCAAAATGAACCGGACAGCTTGCATCTACTGTATCATTGCATAGGACACACAAACCAGCCTCAAATGCGCTAATTACAAAACAAAATGTGCTCATCGTTTGTTTCTTCGTCATCCGTAGTTTTTGCCATGAGCAGGTGCAGAAGACTATCTCTTGTTGTGGATCCAGCTTTGGCCAAAGTGGTCCAGTTAGTTTGCATTGGGTCCATTGTGGACCGGTTTATTATGACGTACAATAGACGAGATGTTCGACATGTCTTGACATACTAACGTAGGCCAACATTAATAGCATTTATACTTTATGATGATGACTTACTGTATGCACTGTACTGTATGTATTTGTTTTATGTGCACAAATTTGCATTAAACGTTTTTCTAAGGTTCAAAGAGATAAGAGAACTTTAATCTGGTTTACTCTTTCATTTCATGCCTAATTATCAACTTTAAAACCAACTGAGACATTTAAACGCTTTAAGAATACTTCATTGATGTTTCAAAACGGTGCAATTTGTTATAGATCGTGCAGTTTTTCAGACATGTTCTGCCATCATGACAAGATTTAATTAAAAACACATGCTGGAAAATAGTATCTGTAAGTTATATAAGTTGTAGATGTGGGTATATTACTTCAAGACGTGAGGGGCGTATGACCAGTTTACCAGTAGATTAGTCTGGGCCCTGGATTAGTGGTCTGGATTACTTCCACTTTAACGAATGAAACATTACGGAGATAATTAGACACAATTATAATGGACCCTCTGCAATAGGATTTGGACCTGATATGGACACGGACAAGGGTTAGTGAAAGAACTGTCAAGGCAACAATCACAACCCTACAAAAAAAATAACATCACAATCAGGGAGTGAGAAAGCAATAAACATAACCTGATACTAAAAAGACTAATTCACTTTTTGTGACACAGGCCCTTTTAAGTGCACACTGGAGAAATAAACCTTTCACATCAACTTTCATTTGCCCTTCCATTTCTCGGAAGGTTTTTCTTAAGTGACAGATGTGATGGAGTGGGCAAAGATGCTAATTTGTGTCTTCAAAATGCACCGGCCGCCTGTCAGGTCACCGCGGAGCAGATGGGTTAAACGTCTAATCAGGCCAGGACTGAGTTAAGCCGCTCTGACAGCAACCAGTGGCTCTGGGAAAAGATGAAGTGAGGTTGGGCTTAAGTTCCTTTCCCAGTTCTGCACTTTTTGGGTGACAAAAGTAAATGTGGAGAGACAAAGAAAATGTCTAAATGCTGCAGCGAGGGAGCGGTTTGAGGTCTGTGCAGTGTGCCTTTCGTGCATAAATACTCTTGAAGGACAGATGGGACCAAAGAGGAAGGGAATTTAAGAACAAATGTGCATAATATGGCAGATTAGGACGCTTGAGATAAGGGGGGTGGATGGAGATGGGCCCCTTGCTGAGATGTAAACGGGGGAGGGGTCCTCAAATGGTCAGAGAAACCCCTCCTGCAGGGGTGCATGTTGCTAAAACTAGGGCTATGAATAGAAAGCTGATTACAGAGCAGTCAGCATTTTGTGTTTCGTTGCAGTGGCGCCGATGGTCTGACATCTCTCCCCCCCCCTGTTATTTCCACCTAAAGTGTTTCACAGTTTTTCACTGAGCGTTTTTTTTCCTGCCTTTTAGGGCTAAATTGCAGACAGGAATTATCTTCCTCTGTTCTACATCACGACAGATAGAGCCAAACCTCTGTCGTCCGTCTCCAAAGGACTTGTCTATTATTAAAAGCTTTTAAATGGAGCAGCGTGTTGGCTGACGACCAAATCCGGCTCCCTCGTTGCCACGGAAACGCATACCCTGAGCTGTCCTTTTTTCTTTCTTCTTCCCCCCTCTTCCCCGCAGGCTCATATTTCAAAAATGTCAGCTATCGCGTGCAGCTCACGCTGCTGCCTTTCAGCTAAAAGCTTTTTGTCCTGCCAATGGAGCAGAGCAGAGGGGAAAAGGAGAGCGGACGCGGGGGAGTGGTTAAAAGAGAGGGAGGGAAAACAAAGTGCCTCCCCCTTGTCGTTGCCAAGGCAACTTGATGTCACGGTGACATCACACACCCCTAAAAGCTTTTAACCGGATTCCTCTCCCGCCTTAGGCCCCATTTTGAGTTCTCTTTCAGCTAGGCTAGGGGGGGAAGGGCAGAGTCAGGACGTCAGGCGTTTGTGCCTGCTTGCAAGTATCACTCCCTCCTTGCAGATTCCACACGGCTCTCAGCACAGTAAAAGCCTTTCAAACACAACCAACCAAAGATCCTGTTTCTGCAAACAAAGCCAGGGGACACCATTTTCAAAAATGGCAACAGAGGACGGTTTCAGCTACCTGATGGGGGGTCAGAGCGAGAAGCACAGGCGGGCCCCGAACTGGACCGACGGCGAAATGAAAGCCCTCCTGTACGTGTGGGAGGAACACCACCACGAGCTGAAAATGAGCAAGAGGAACGCCAAGGTTTACGAGAAGATGTCCCAGCGGTTTTACCAGCTGACCGGAGAGCAGCGCTTTAAAGAGGAGATCAAGATGAAAATCACCAACATGTCATTTCAGTACAGGCAAGGGCAGCAGATCCAAGCGGCCCGCCGGAGGTCTGACAACAGACTTCAGCCGCTTGCACGACTTAAAACCTCAAATTTTTCTTTTTTCATCCAACAGGCGACTGAAAACCGTGGTTTCTGAGAGTGGGGAGACGCCAGACTGGCCGTACTTCAAGGCCATCGAGAAGATCCTCTCCAAGCCGCCGGAGAACGGACGTTTGAACTCTTTGGAGTTTCAGGCCTCCGCCGCAGGTCCCTCCACCTCCTCCCAGTCTACAGACAACCTGGTGCCCCAGTCCGAGGAAGGGGGGCTGGGATACCTGCCAGAGTACACGGGCTCCTCAGACGAGATGGAGATAAAACAAGAGCTGGACTCGTTGAGCTCCGACAGTGAGACGCAGGATTCCAGGTGACAAAGACTACTGACATATTGATATATATATATATATATATGACAGAAGAGAATACACTCCGCTTTGCTTTTATCCATAGCTCGTCGTCTTCCTCAGATGGCGAGAGAAATACGTGCATGCGACATTAGTGTGGTGAGATAATGTCATATAATGTAATGCCTTGATGTGATACTTTCACATGACTTCCCACCTGCTATCACGTGACCGTGTTAACCAAACGAGGCTGAAACCTCGGGAAGCAAGCAGAACTTGTGCGGGTGAAGACTCGATCTCCAGAAGGAACTTGTAAACATGTCATTATGCATCGCTCCAGGAGGCGCAGCGTAGAGAGCGGACGTAAATACAGAGAAAAACAAATTTGAGAAAAGGGCATTTGACGTTTTCCCTTCAGAACAACAACAGGAAACAATTTGGAAAGAACTTTGGGGAGGGAAAACCCCAGATTTGAACATGACGTACTTCCCATCTTTGCCCTCAAATGAAAATAACAATTTGTGAGTTAAAGAATATGTGATTTAAAGACCGCCTAAGCTTAAACACCACAGCAAGCCATAAATTCCACGATCATATAAAGCATGACAGGATTTAGCTGCGACCCAGAAGTGATCTCTTACCACAAGACACTGCCTGCTCTGAAAAGGTCCATTCTCTGTTCTCCAGCTCTCACCCTACTTCAGCCAGGAAAAGATATGCCAACAAGCACCTGTCCATGAAGAGGAAGAAACTGCGGGTGATGCAGGCCATGCTGCAGCAACAGAAGAAGTCGAGCAGGGCCATCGAGGAGACGTGCAGGGAGGTACGTCGAGCCATGCACCAACAGAACCTCCTGCAGGTCCAGTGCCTGCAGCTGCAGGAGCGCATGATGAACCTTCTCGAGAAGATGATCCAGCCCCCCTCCACCACGTCGGCCTCCTGGGGTCAGAGTGGGGTCAAAGATCCAGCGAAGCCATGAAGCATGAGGGTTGTGGTGGTCGGGGAGGGATCACGGTCTTGCCTCACTTAAAGCCTTGTTGAAGCGGGAAGAAAATAATATTTATTTTGGATTTCAGTTCAACAGTTTGGGATGCAAATGTCAAAGTGTAGCTTTCAACAGTGCAGAAAGTTACGGATATAATGTTACCGTGTTTTCAAAGGGGAATGGATTGAATGACCCGTGTTGATGACCATAATGACATATGCTGGCACATGAGCATCCCACGTGTGTCAGACACCAATGTGAACTTTTATGTTAGCTAGATCTCATAGCTATCCCTATCAGATCAGATGTTGTGCTCATTTGTCAAGTACCCAATTGAAATACCTGTGAGAGCAACAGCATTGCAAAATACAGACTCATCTGGTCACTTTTTCACTGTGCCGGAAAGATGAAAGATGCCAAAGGTCAACATACACGGCTGAAGCCTGCAGAAATGTTCATTTTGTGAATCTTATTTAGCTGCGATGGATGCAAATTGAAAAATGACGTTTTTTTTTGTTCATATCCAGAAAATTGTGGTTGTGCGTTACTGTGACTTGGCTCTCTGCCTGCACACTAATTGGACTGACTGAGCACAATCAGATAATATGCAGTGTAATTGTGCATTATGCATTGTGCTCTTAGAATTAGATTAAGGCCCAAAGCCAAACGGAGACAAAAACAGAGATTGACATTTAAATTCCTGAGAATGCAAAGATGTCCTGTTTTCGTGTGCATTTCTGCCAAATAAAACAACACGCAATCTACCATTATTCGTTGTCTTTCTCTTTTTTTTACTGCAGAGTAATTATTTACATGTATTTTACACAGACGGCCTGTTTTAAAGCCAAAATGTTAGTCTTTGCCTTTCAGCCCATTTTAAGAGGATTTGGAGAAACTGGGGATTAAGTTGGTTTCGTCGCTCACTACACCAACGCGCACAGACGTCGGTGCTTCATGAAAAAGAAAATGTTTTTCAAAAGCAAACGTTGTTACCTGTGACATGGCAGGTAACAATACCTATAAGCTATTCACATATAAAGTACACAATGGCTTCATGACGGATAGCATTAACCAATTTAGCGGCACTCAAAATGTGACACCTTTTATCCAAACACTCTTCCTTGCAAACGCGCAGGCTGCTGCACGTGTGTAACAAAGCCATGTGACAACGCAAACCGTTGACGGCCTTTGACCAGAGAGGCATATCGAAGGTAAACCGCAGTAAAGTGCAGCTGCTCCTGTGTGGAAGAGACGGGGACGGGGACGGGGGGGGACGGAGACCCGCATGCACGAGAGAGATACTGCAGTAACAGCAGAATCATATAGGTAAGAATACATATATGCGTGTGTGTTTTTGTCATATTAACAACTTATGAACATTGAATCTTTGTGTGTGTTTTAAAACAAAACGTTTCTGGGATTATAAGAGGGCACACACTTAGACGTACACGCGCACTTAAAACCCACCATTTCCATATTTAAGTGTCGTCGTTTACCAAAAACAACACCTCTGTGCTTTTAAAACGGATTTGTCTGCAAAATGAAGGCTGTCAGCAGCCACCAGCATCAGCCAATGGCGTTCCTCCAATTATTTGAATATTGGGCATGACGTGCGTGGTGATTGGCCGGGGAGGGAGGTCACGTGTTCCAGAGACGTTACGCTGTCATGGTTACAATGAAAGACGCTTTGTGTTCTCCGCCCGATGCCATGTGGACTCGCTGAATCGCCGCACTGATTTACCACACAAAACGGGAGGTTAAAGTGAAAATGTAAACTTTCCGACGTGCAGCAGCTTCCACGTGACTCCGTGGCAGCGTTCTTGGATCTTTTCACTTCCGGAAAAAGGGTAATTTTTTTAAAAGTTCGTCGTCACGCAGCCTCGTTAGCGGCGATAGTTTGTGTTTTGACGTTAAGTGAAACACCGAAACGAGCTAATGTAAGTTATGTTTTATTATGTATATATTTTTTTCAATACCCGGATCAAAATAGTGTTTTATCCGGAGTTTTTAAAAAGTGTATGACCGAAACCAAAGAGGCTGGTTCCCCTTTAAATGTCGCCGGTGAGAGAGAGCCAGCTGGCGTGCTGTTTGGGGGTCGGGGGGGCACCAGGCAAGCTGTGCTTCATCTCTGACACATAATCAGTTAAAGAAGATTGATATCGGAGTTTTGTTTTGTTCATAATTGACCTCAGTGTGAGTTTAAAAAAAAAGCTGCAGGAGCAGCCCGTCCTCAATGTTTTAATTTGCATTTGTTATAATTCTGTTCTTAACCAGATTGTCTCAACCAGAAGTATCATTGAAGTGTGACATTTTTTATTCAATCCTAACATACAGGGATATTATATACAATATCAGCCGGTTAAGTGGTCAGTGGTCACAAGTAAACGGATCGGGTGGGGGTATTTAATGATTTATTGCTAGTTGAAGTAAATCTTTTGAAAAAGAAAGCAGAACAGAAAGTAGAACACGCGCTAAGTTTTCCTTTCATATACTCAAATGGCAGACTAAATATTTTTGTTGTTTGGACATGATATTGGGGAACTGTGAACCAAACTAGGTTCATTGCCAAGGAATTTACCAGATTAATTAATTATTAAAAGTATTATTTCACCTCAACGTGTCTGTTTAGCAACTCGACTTTAATGTCTGATCCTGTGTTTTTCTTTTTTGGGGTATAATTTTAATGTAAGGTAAACACCTAAAGTTCCTTCCTGTTTTCCCCCACTCATGTCTTGCAGGATGACAACAACACAATAGTGTTGGCGACCTGCAAGTGCTTTAGTTCCCCACGCGCTGGATCTCACAGCCCCCTCAAAAAAAAAACCCCATGAGGATACAGGGACAGCCCGAGGGCGCGAGGAGGCGTCTGGATTTAAACTCTGCCGCTGAGCTGAGGGGCGTGGAGGTCATCCGGGGTCGTGCCGGATATGGCTTCACCATCTCGGGTCAAAGGCCTTGCCTGTTGAGCGGCATCATGGAGGGAAGCCCCGCCGACCTGGTGGGTCTCAAACAGGGGGACCACATCATGGCCATCGGCGGAAGCGACGTGTCCACCGCTTTGCACGAGACCGTGGTGCAGTTGATCGGCAGCTGCGAGGGACCCCTGCAGCTGGTGGTGCAGGGCGCGAGCCGCATCATGGCCAACCCCATTCTTAACGACGCAAAATTCGGGACCGGCCCCAAAAGTGGCGTTTTCCAAAAGCCCGCCGTTCTACGCGCTATCTCGCACGATTCTAGCAACTCCTCCTTCAATTCCAGTCACTCCGGAATCGCCAAACCGAGGCCGGTGTCCGAGCCTGACATGTCGCAATGGCCCCAGTGGGGCGGACGCCAGACGAACCCTTTTGCAGAGCAGCGGAAGAAGCAATCGTCCGGGGACACGGACCCCGTGTTCACGGACCAGGCGAATCCAGACTGGAGCACGCTGAACATGACCCTGGTTGTGGGATACCTGAGCTCCACGGAGCTGATTTTGAACCCCACGGAGTCCGAGGAGAGCTGCCTTAAAGCCATCCGGGAGCGAATACGGCTTTTGGGAACCGAGCAGAGCACCCATACTCTGGTGATGATGAAGGTCATGTTCGACTGCGTCCGCCTCTGCGACGACGCGGGGGCCGTTTTGGCCGCGCTGCCTGCCGAGAACCTGGTCCTGGGGGCCGTGTGCGCGGAGGACCCGCGCTTTTTCTGCCTGGTGACCACGGCGCACGTGGTCGACGGTCGCATCCCCGAGGACGGACCTCTGCGGGCCTCCTGCCACGTCTTCTTCATCGACCCCGAGCTGGGAAACCACGAGGACCACATCGGCATCGCCGGGCGCTTCGGCTTCGACTGCACTCCCGATCCCGACGCCTTGGGCTGCCTGGAATTCCCTCTGTCTCCCCAGGACGTGCTGCACTTCGTCACGGTGCTGTACAGCGACATGGGCGAGGCCGTGGAGAGGCTGCGGGTCAAGCTGGACGCGGAGACCGAGCTGCAGGCCAAGGAGATGGGCGACGCGGGCAAACAGGGCAGCGCCAGCAGCAACGGGGACAGCGGGATTGGAAACGCGTCCCCCCCTGGGGAGAGAGCGGACAGGGATTTCCCCTCCGCCGTCCGAGAGCACCCGGGGGCCCACCTCCCCAGCTGCCCGTGGGATTATCCCCGGGCCGAAGACCTCCCTCCAATAAAACTCTCAAAGAGCGGGCAGAAACTGCACGGCGGCAACAGCGGCGGCACACATTCCCTCTCAGAGTCGCTGCCGGGCCCCGACTCCCTTCATAAGTTTTACGGCGGTCCTCCGCCCAGGCTCGAGTTTCAGTTCAAGCCCCCACCGCCTCCCCTGCCTCTAAATAAAAAGGCAAACGTGTTGGGCGACCCTCTCAGAGGTAGCCAAAGGTGGTTCTCAAAGCCCAAGTGGTCCAAAGCCCTAAGCGTTGACCCTGAGCCTCCGCCGAGCGACGAGTGGCCCACCAGCATCGGCCCCGGGACCGGGACCGGCACCGCTAACCCGCCCCCCCCCATGAGCAACATCCCCTCGAACCGGTACCCTTCTGCAGAGGTCATGATGCTCCCTCCCAGACAGGAGTGGACCAAAAGGTTTCTGGAACAGAGAGAGAAACAGCGGAAAGATGACGTTGCCAAAAATGTAAGTAAGAGCCTTTTTTGTTTTTTAATTTAAAACCTTCAGTCGGACTTGAGGTCTGCAATCAACATTGTTCAAGCACCAATTTGGTCTGCGCCCTGTAATCATCTTGTGTGAACATAGCTGTTATGGTTGTGGTCTGCATGAATTCATATACAACTAAAAGCGGTCAGTCAATGCCAGTTTTACATATTTGTGACCCCAATTAGGGGAACCACCTTAAACAATATAACCAAAGATGCTCACTAACTGCTGCATTTTGAAGATTCACCGTCTAAAAGGGGGAAAAAAACAACTATTTACCTTTTTTAGAATACATATCCTAGGATGTGGAGCGCCACTGAGCGCGCACATCCTTGCATATCGTGTTTCTTTAGAAGCACGGGCGGGCCGAGACATCTGTTTCTGTGCTTCATTCATGTTTGACACGGCGACACAGGAAGTATTGGGGGGTCAGACTGGAGGTTACTTTCCAGACGCCGAGTGGGCGTCAGTAGGCCGTTTCTGGTGGAACGAAATACAATCCGCCTTTTCTCAGCGTCACCGGTTTTGAGTCAATGATGTCATTGTCATAAACACACACACCCACACACACACAGAGGGAGAGAGATTTTATTGTTATGTCACCGATCCTCGCTGCCCACAAGATGGCCCTCTCCACACACCCCACGGAAACGAGGAGCCCCCCGAGATCCGCGATGTGCAAGCAGTTTCTTTTTTTTTAGGTGACATGTTTGCAAACCTGCCGGGAACGGAAAATTTTAATTCTGGTAATTTAAGGTTCGGCCCCAGTTTAACCTCGGGTCATCTCTTAGTTTTGCTACTCCATCATCTATTCTATGTGGTATATATTTCTTTATCTTCTTTTTATTTTCTTTCAGTCAAACTGTTAGTTTCCAGGTGTTGACAGGTGTTGGTTTAACGCCCTTGTTTGGACCATGCTAATTATTGTTTGCTGACATTTATCTCTTCCCCGTTCTATTTCTAACATCCGCATCCAAACAAGTGTCACGGTGCCGGGTGGACATTAAACAAACATCCGTCAACACTTGGGAATATATGTTGCTTTTCACACCATTTATTAGTGTCCCGCATTAGTCCTGAAAGACTTCCAAAGGAAACCAGGCAAATTAAAGGGTAGAGCCCATGTCTTGCAGCGGCAATTATCTGCAATTCTCTGACAAACATTAATCTCAGACCCTCCAGTTTTAGGAATGAGATGTGGTCGGAGAGGCAGGAAGCTACGGTGGTCTGACGTTGTTTTGTTTAACTTTTTTTTTTTACAGTGAAATCAATGTTGTTGGGTTGCTTCTGTAAAGGGTTGTAGTAGTAGAGGTAAACTTTATCAACCAGCTTGTTGTCAAAGACGACCTTGTGCCATCATATGTAAATATGAGTCACCTGTTACTGGTAATTCACCCACACCATTGATTTGAATAGAATTTCATTAACTCGGACAAACAGTCCATTGTTTCCTGATGAAATACGAGGATACGGCGGTTGGATGTTATTGCTCATGCGTTCCTGCTTTATTCTCACAGGGCTCCAGGTTTTGGGGCATGGGAGTCACCCGGGCCTCCAAACGCCGGGCTTCCAAGCGGATGAGCTTGGCGAGGTCTCTGGATGACCTTGAGGTAGGAAACGCGTTGCATTTCTTTTTATTTGAATTATCTTCTGCACCCCCCACCCCCCACCGATTTTATTTGCATCATAGCGTTCACATGTAAGTTTTTTTGCGTATGTCTTTTTTTTTCAAAATGCAAAAAACATCAGTGGTTTTCAAGCGGTCTGCTACGTTAGCGAGTACTTTCAGTCAACTTCGCCATGCGGCTCCACTTTCAGCCCTTGGTTTCCGTGGCCTTGAACTGTGCGTTTTGCTGCTAAACTTGTGGCACGGGGCTGGTGGGGGGGGAGAGACTCACAAAGTGGTCTTTGTTTGCACCAGAGGCGCGGCCCTGTTTGTTTGGCCTCGCTAATGACCGCTGCTGAACCACCGAATATATATCGGGCTCGCATTTAGTCATATCAATGTTTCCGGGGGAACTTTCTCCCTCTCTCTATCTTCTCGCCCATTGCACACGAAATTCTGACTTGTATTCAAACACACAAAATGTAATGCGCAAACAGGCCAATTCCCGCGTCTTGTAATTGCGCCAAAAAGCAGACGAACGGAGCCGGAAACGGACCGAATGCCGCATTGTGTAGAGCAGACTTACCCCGAGACCCCACGTGGTACTCGATTCTTACCTAGATAACATATATATAGTTCTGGATAATTACCCCTCGCCGTGTTTCTGTCTCTGTCCCGTCATGCTGTTTTTAATTCAGTCCCCTGGCTTACAAACCCAATAGCACGCGCCCATTGGTTGGACATTAAGCGGCCGCTTTGAAACGCGTAGTCTCTCGCGCGCGCGGAGCTCTCGGTTACATAATGTGTCGTGCGCGGTGGGAAACCTGCGCCTCACACACCTGCAGCTGCGAAAGAGTCCATTATGTCGGTCTATCGATCGTGTCGTTCCGTTTCCCCACGGGGACAACCGCTTTGATAAGGACACAATGTCCCTGCACACAAGTCATTTTTAACCCGAGTGGTTTTTAACTCGCGCTGGGCCAAAGCACTCCGGGTGATAACACCACGGGGGGGGGGGTACGTCGATCCCGCGTGAGGAGGAAGGTCTACAGGGGGTCCACGTCGTTTGAGGTCTCGCTGGACTTGTGCGTGGTTTGCCAGGATTTTGTAAAACTGTCGTCACGGCAACTTTTGCAAAAGGAAGAAAGATAATGGCCAACAGCCACTGCGGGTAAACCCCCGCGTGGCGCCGCCGCGTGTGGCCGCGGTGTGCAGGAACGAGCACGTGCGTGTTATTCTGACACTTGAGGGAGGGAGGGAGAGGGAGAGAGAGAGAGAGGGAGGGAGGGAAGGAGGTGGGAGCAGAGGGAGGGACCGACAGAGAGACAGACAGAGGGAGAAGCGGAGGCAGCGACACGGAGCTTCTGAACTCCCCGCAGCAGGGAGGATTTCTCGGCTCTCTTCCCCACGGTTGAGCCGCGTCTCCCCCCGCGCGGCAAATACCGACTCCTCGCTCGCTCGCGCGCACTCACGCACGCGGATGGACCGGTCCACGCGCAGCTGGCGCATGGAGCGGCGCTGAGGACGGAGCCACACACACGCGCGCGCGCGCGCACACACACCGCGGCGTCCACATGGAGCACAATCTGACCCTCGGCTCTGTAAGTGTTTCCACGAAGATCCCCGAGTCTTCACTGTTGTTGTTATTTTTAGATCTGACTTATTTTCTTCGCCCCCCCCCCTTTACCCTTTCCCCCACCATACCCCCCCCCCCCCACCTCAGGGGGTCACCGTATCCTTCTTTGGGCTCTTTTGTCGCTCCCGCCGCAGCCTCCTCTCCGAGCCGCGCACACTGGGCAGCTTGTGCGGGCTGTCAGAGGAATGTTTTGACCGGTGCCCGCTGAGCCCTCGCGTGTTGCATGACACTCACGCTCACGAACACACAAACACACACACGCGCGAACTCGAGTCCACTGCGCCGTGTCTCCCTGACAAGTGATCTCCTTTTGTGGGCTTCTTGGCCCTCACTTGGCGGCCTCCAGAGAAGTTCCATTCGGTGTGAGGTGGAGGGGGGGACGGGTCAGAGGTTTTCGGTGGTCAGTTTGGAACGCGATCCTGAGCTCAGCCTCTCGTGCATGGTCTCCTGAGGCGATCCCTTAAATCAAGTTTTGTTTGAACTTGCCTGTGGCCCCTGTCCAGGCACGTCCCCACCCTGCTCTGATTCACCAGCCCTCTTAATCACTTTGTCTCGAGAAGGAGACGTCGTGTCTTTTCTCGGTGCTGCATGACTACTGTGTGACCTTTTTGGTTGCGGCGGTGCGATACAACCGGCCCCTCTTCCCCTCTGGCCCTCGTACCTTCAACTACAACTCTCATTAATACCCTGCCAGCCGCCAAACGTAGACGCCGTCCTTCTGCGCGCGGTTCTTGTACGATCTTTGGGAGAGATGAGCAGGAACCGCGTGTTTTCTGCGGCGAAACACGACGCGCTTTCATCTGTCCGACATCACCGGGCCGGCTCTGGAGTGTGGGTGGACGGTTGCGCGCTCAGGAGAAGGGTCCTCGGGCGAGCAGTATAGAACGAAAAGTACCAAGCAGCTTGGCTTTTTTTCTCAAAATGTCTCCAGAATGTTTCCTTCTCTTTTTTTCTCTTCTCCTGCTACCGTTTAAAAAAAAAAAAAATCTATTGCAATTACGTCTCTCTCCAAACCCACCGACAGGGTGTTAATGGTATATTAACACAACTGAACTTCAATAGAAAGTTCTTTAACTGTCCAGCTGAATAATGTAGCAGCCAGTAACCAGATCACCAGATGTGTCTGTGGTTGCTGACTTGACCAAAACTGTCCCCCACGGAAAAAATACCCGCCCGCCTCGGCAGCTCCACTCGGCGGTCGCCCCACCAACGCTACGACATCGTCTATCGACATTCAGGATTCCGATTCTTTTCATATATCTATATAAATATATTTTTACTCACATGATCCACAACTTGGTTGGGTGATTCATTCCCTGCACGCTGTTTACCTTCCCCAATCGAACTGATATTATTCCCCCGCTAAGGCGGGTCGGCTGCCAAGGGCGTGGAGGTTACTCAGCGAGCAACGGCTCGGGAAGGGGGCCAAAGTCTCTTACCACCTCGCGGGAGACGGTTGGGACATGTCTGCGGAGAGACGGGGGGGGGGGGGCTCAAACTCTTCAGACCACGGCAGCCGTACATGTGGCGTCTGTCAGGCGTTGAGCAACGAGGCCTGTAGTCGGTATGTTTTAGACCTTTTCTTGGGGGGGGCTCGTGTCGGCACAGGTTTCCAGCGGAGCCAGGCCGAAGCCTCGTCTACCTCGCACTGTGTGAAAGTGGTAAACATGAATGGGTTTGACTCGGAGTGTGATTTATTGTTTCTGCACAATGTGCATGTGATTCATCCAACATCCAGAAATACGATCCATCCGTCCATGTGGCTCGGCTGCTGGTTGCTTTAGGTGGAAGGTGAACTGATGCACATTGTTTGTGTTCGCACCACCGTGCGTTTCTGGTACTTCTAAAGGCAGTTGATTTAAAAAAAAAAAAATGGTTGCCTTGAAATGCAAATGATGCAGTGGCGGTTTGCATGCAATACATGTTGCACATGTTTGTGGAAGGAGTCCCGTGCCAAATACCCACAAAGACAAAATGATTGATCGTGTTGTGCTCGGCCTTGGGGGCTATGAACCCCCCTCAACCGGCTCGGGTTCCCTGCATGACGAAAAGTATCACCGGTGGGGGCGTGAGGTCAGTGGGAATTACGCAGGAAGTCAACAGTTGTGGATTTCCTTTGTCACTGGCGACATCGAGCCCCCGCGCACTTCCAGGAAAGCAGATGTTTCTTCTATGCCAACGGCAAACGTACGCCCGGAGGTTTTTCTAAACGCCGTGCGTTAGGCTTCCGTGTGAGTCGCTCTGGTGTGAGAAATAAAAACCGACCTCGCAGAGCTAATTGCACGTGTCTAGTTTCAGGATGGAAAGTCCGTTTCTGGTGTGTTTTTCTTAACGGAGGAGGAAAAGTGGCAGCAACAGGGTGTGGCCGTGTCTGGTGTGGTTGAGCCACCTCGGGCCCTTTCCCTGTGATAATGAATTGAGACGGGAGGGGCCGCGGCCACCGGTTCCAGTTTCCTTCTGTGCGGTTCTATTTTTTAAATTTTTTTTGTGTAGCTGAGCCATGTAAATCCGATACTTTGTATTTGATTCCAGCGCTTCCTCCGACAATAACTACGTATTCCTCGCGCCCTTCTCGGACCTGACGTGAGCCGCACAGCTTCAGGCAGAGTTTAGCCAGATCAGAATTTACATTGTCGTCATCACTCGGGCAGAGAGAACTTTTATTGCTTTGTGCTCTGCGAGAAGTAGATTGGCAGAGGGGGGGTGGAGGTAAACACTCTCCATCCAGAATGGAGTTCAAGAATTGAAGTACTCCCTGTCAGCAACAAGTGGTGGACACACACACACACATACAGGCGGCTCTAAACAAATCATAGTGATGCCACTTTGGTCCGGGCGGGAGCAGAGCCCGACCCATCTGCCGGGGCTCACCGGGGGAAGTTGGGGAAACGGGCAGCAGATTACCACTGAGGACGGGGATTAGGGGGTGAATCGCATCGCCGCGACGGCCTCTTTCTGCATGCAAATCACTCGACCTCTTTAAAGACACTCAGTGTGTTTACATGGTGGTATAATTGGAATCTTTGCTTAGTCGGACTATGCTGTCTTTCGGGAGGAGGTGCTATTATCCCAATATACATGGCAGTGAATAAATCGAATCATTGGCCGAAAGCACGTCATACCCGATACGATAGGTGGCGCTGTTTTCATTACAACTAGTTGTGATGCAGCCATTTCCGCTTGACCGCTTCACCACTACCAACAACAACAACAACATCAACATTAGGAGAAAGATGGCGAACGGAGAGCAAGGTGAAGCTACATCCCTCTGCTATGTGTGCATGATGTTAATAAGAGCACAGCGAATGGCGCTATTGGCTGATTTGATACGCCGTCGGGATCTCAAGCATGCGCAAAGACGCAAAGTCCAGTTCCTTATCCGATTCACCGCTACATGCCGCAATAGTCGAACTATCAACTGGATCGGATCGAGTTATCCAGGGGTGTTAGTCGGATCGTAGTCGGGCCGCACATAGTCGGACAAAGGTGTTTACATGAAACGGATCATTCGATTTCAGTCCGACTAAGCCAGTTATTCGAATCCATGTAACCACGCTGACGGAGAACAACCCATTTGTTGGCTGAAGGGATTACGTTTAAAAGTCTGGACTGTTACAGGGAGGGGAGGAGGGGTATTTTAGGGTTTGATTGAAGATTTCTGTTTAGAAATTTGATTCACATACATTTTTTTTAATAGAAATTTTCAATTTAAAAATTGAGTCGCGACTCAACTCCTGGAATGTGGACACATCTGGACAGCTCGACAAGATTCAGAATTTCTACACTGGGCCCAAAATGATCCTTGATGAATGTAAATCTGAGCCTTGAAATGATTTTTTGACAAGTAAATGTTTACTTGTTTTCAATGCTGGTGAGACAATAACGGCATTGGACCTTTTCTTGATATAAAAGCAAAAGGGCGAATCGCACGGCAAGGCCACAAGTGACAATAACATGGCGTCCGCAGGGGACTCGATATCTGCCCTCGATCTGCGGTCACAATGCAGATAGCAGATCTAAGGGGACGACGATAACGTCCGCTTTGTTTACCTTCCCCGGCCGCTCCGCTCTCCCTCGAGCACGCTGACCTCATCACATCACATTGTGCGAGCGCCCCGACAGATGCGTCGCGACGGACCACCCCCCCCCTCATAGATTCCGTCACGGTGCGTAATCTGGAGTTCTCTAACATCAGCCTCTCTCCCTCTCTCTCTCACACACACACACACACACACTCTTTGCTCGCGTCTTATCAGCCGTCACGCCCTCGCCGCTCTCCGCCTCAAACGGGAAGTGCCCTCCGATGCGACATTGCTGTGTTATTGTCAGGGGAGCTGGGGGGGTAGTTTTGTCGCAGATAGCGGGGACCCAGATTGTTTTGTTTTTTTCCCCTCCCCGCTCCGGAAGGCCTGGCGGAGAACTCGACATTCGATTTCGTGATGTCTTGTGACACGTGGGGTCTTTCCAGGAAGACAAAAAGGTCGGCGGATGAATTGAACCCAAAGTGACGGAGGGGGGGGCTCGGAGCTCACGTGGAGCCGGTTTGCTTTGCCGAGGCCGCGGACTCCTCGATCAGCCGCCCTGAAGCAGAGAAAGGCCTTTTTTTAAGGGGGGGGGGTTAAAGATTTCAAAGATGCTCTACCTCTGGGAGGTCAAAGGGCGAGAGCCGTTGGACCTGGTGTGTTTTGCAGCATGCTTTCTTTTTTCTACTCTTTCATGACCTACAAGACGTCATTTGCTAACGTCATCAACACATGACAGACAGCTCGGTGCACGCTGGCTAATGGCGCGCAGAGTTCAGGCCGTGGGCGAGCAAACTTTTTATTTTCATTAAGACGATATTCATCTGCTTTCCATTTGAACTCACTGGGTATTACTTCTCTCCCTCTCTCTCTCTCGTGCCCCGACTGGAAACAGAAGGGGGGGGCGGGCGGGGGGGCACTGTGGTTTCAACATGGCCAGTGTGTGTGTGTGTGTGTGTGTGTTTGTGTTTGTGTCGAAGGACAATCTGGGGGAGGTTAATTCATCCGATTCCTTCATGCCGCTGTGGCAGAGGCTGTATGTATTGTCGGGCGCGTCGCCACGGCAACAGCTGCGGGCGTAAGGAAATCCCCCCCCCCCTCCTCTTCATCTCCCTTTCTGTCCAGTGCCTTGTCAAATTTCTTCTCCCTCCCTCCCTCCCTCCCTTCCTCTCTCTCCCTGACTTGTACAGACATGGTTTGCGGAGTTTTGGGTGGGGAATGTTCAGGTATGCGTTCACACACACACACACACACACACACACAGCTTGTCTGTGTGCTGTGTAGCCGACTGGGGCAACAATGAGTCTCAAAAAGAGACTTTCCTTCAAGAGGACTTGGAACTTCAACACCGTAAGTAAACTGTGATTCGCCCAGCGAGCCTCCTCTCCCTCCTCCGACTCCCTTCCTTCAGTCAGCTGCTTTTCTCATTAATCTCCCCCGATGGTGCTCGTCTCTCTGCCCCTCAGAACAGCTGTTTGGAGCGGCGGGGACTCGTGGTTGTTTTTGTTTCCCGGGATGCTGGAATCCGCCTTGACTTGTGTGGAAGTTTATTTATTTATTTTTTAATTTTTTTATCTGACTGTTGCGACGTGTTTTTTTTTTTTTCCGTTTTTTTTTGAGGGAAGGAAGATGAGTAAACAAGTCCAAAAGGTAAAAAGACATCCCTTTTTATTAGAAATGCACGGTGTGAGGGGTGTCAATGGGTGTCGTTACCATTCGTGCCCTTCAGAGGATTTGACCCCCGGCACGTAGCGCGCTCACTCCAGAGCACACGCGTGAATCCGTCTCCGCTGGGATTCGTCTGCGTTCCTTCTGCATGCGGTGTCTCGGGATGCCAGACTGTATGGCGTGGCGTGGCGTGGCGTGGGTGGGTGGAGCGGGAAGGAGTGGGTGGGGCGTGCGGCGGGGGGTCGGGCTGTACCACACGAAACCCGGCAGCCAAATCCTGCTCCGTTTCGGGGCGACTCGCTGTGATTGTCCAATCTGGCAGCAGCACCACGTGGACGGCTCACGGAGGGGGTCCCGGCCGTGAAATGGGATCCTTGAGTTCAGCCGCCTATGGTCGGGATCAAAGCGGGCTCCGTGGTACCGCCGAGACGCCGCGGGTGTCGGCGGGGGACGGCGGACAGGAGGTGACGGCGGGCCCTCTTCGCGGGGCACTTGTAGGCGAGGAGGTAATAACAAGTGTGTGTGTGTGTGTGTGTGTGTGTGTGTGTGTGTGTGTGTGTGGTCTATCATACACACAGACACGCAAACACCACGCTGCATGTCTGCCGTAGTTACCCGCTCAACTTTAATCAGCGGGATGCTCGACCGCCGTGATGTTTTCCTTTGTGGGACGTTTTCACCACATGTTTGTCCTTGTAGGTTCGTTGGTCAACCTAAACAGCCAAACGTTCGGTTACAGTTTTTTATAATTGAATGTGTTTTGTTTTTTTGACCATTTTTTTCGGATTCGCTCCAGCGGTGGAAACTGATATTGCCAAATGCCCGGCGGGGGACACAACCCCCGCGTCAGTGTTTTGCAACATGTCCTTTGATTCAGACGCTGCAGGCTGCATACCGACCTTTAACGAACTTATTGGTCATCAACATGATTCTCCTCTGACACTCTGCCCCTTTGCATACAACACTGTTACTTAACCCTGTGTGTGTGTGTGTGTGTGTGTGTGTGTGTGTGTGTGTGTGTCAGGAGGGCGTTGAACCCCTCCCGCTCTGATGACACGTCTGCGAGTAAGAAGAATATCTGTCACATTTCTCATACTATTCTTCTCCGTCCAAAACTAACGTCCACGTCCCATTGTGTGTGTGTGACGTCCGTCTGGTTTCTTTTTAAAAGGAAACCGAAAAGGCCGATCTTTTTTTAAAGCTTTGAGGTTGGTCTGTTTTGTGTGTTCCACCTTCTGTTTGGGCTTCGTGCGCAGGTCCCCGTCCCTCCCCACCCACGATCACGGCACACACGCCAGCCACCGCAGGAGGGATGGCCCTTTGGGTGTCGACTGCATCGCGGGTCAGCGGCAAAGAGGCCGCAACGGGCCATTAGTGGCGGTGGTTTGGTGGCTCTTTTACATGTGGTCGCTCCCGAAATGGAACAGAGCCCTCCCTCTTCTCCAACCCACGCAAGAGGCCTTGGCCTCTTCCTCCTGTTCCCTTCTGCTGGTCTCCGTTGTTCTGTGACATGGCGGCATTATGCAATCCCGCTAAAGTACAAACCGTGTTCCGCTCCCGGCGAGGGACTCGTTGAGACGCATCATCAGCCTCGGATATTCACACTTTGAAACGGAAAAAGCACTCGTCTGGAAATAGTCCCCCCCCCCCCCCCCCCCCCGCGCACCCCTCCACCTTTTCAGATGAATCCACCAACGCGCCGTTTCTTTTCTTCTTTTTTTTTGTTGTTTAGTTCTTGGATCGAACCCTGAGATGCGCCTCTCATATCCTCCCCTGCGTTTAAAAATATCTGTGACAGCAGCTTAACAGTTCGGGCTTCAAATCACAATATCGCTGTGTACATGTTGCATGTTTTTAGAGGAGCCCCAATGTTGAGGCCGGGATTTCGTGCAGTTGTCCTTTTTTTATTCACGGGACGTCTACGCATGCATAAACTCCTCCCGGCTGGAATTAGCAAGTAAAAAGAGCCCCATTGTGCCCAGCGATGGCCTCTGAAGTAGCTGTGCCTTGATGAGCTCCGGTCTTTGTGATTGCAGTAAGCAGGAATGCACACATTCAGGGCTCCGAGTGTGAGTGTGAGTGTGAGTGTGAGTGTGAGTGTGAGTGTGTGTGTGTGTGTGTGTGTGTGTGTGTGTGTGTGTGTGTGTGTGTGTGTATACTGGTGTGGAGGTGTGAACAGCTGTGTTTGGTTGATGTTGAGGGTCCACCCACTTACAAAAGTCTTGTGAAGATCCAACACTTTTGCAGGAGCACACACACGCTCCCGCCTAGAGACCACAAGGACACACACCTCAGAGAGCGACCGGTGGGACGACCGGTGGGACGTCGCTATCTTCAGCTTCTTGCCGCGGCACAGGAGGTCACGAGGGCAGCCGCTCACTCATGTCTCTCTTTGTTCTCTTTCAGTCGGCGGCTTCCTCCGATGGCGGTGAGTACAATTCCTTTTGTCGCGGCTGCTTTTAAAAGGCCATTCTGTGAGAAGGTCCACGCGAGGCGTGGGAAGTGGTGCCAGCCGCCCGGGCCAAACTGAACAAAACTGCAGAGCTTTTTGAACTTATGCAGCTCGCGGTGCTTTTGTACTTTGTGTTTCTATTTCTGCAGAACTTTCTAGTTACTCAATAATTTTTTTTTTTCTTTTTAAAAAGTGTTCTAAAAAAAGGAACAGCGACGCTGATGTACTGTAGGCGGCAGCATGCCTCGTTAGCAAAGGATGTTTGCCGAGTGTGTTTTTCGGGTTACACTCGGCGGGGGCGGTCTGGTCCTCCCGCTCACTGCGGGTTTTATTAACATTTGCTAACAGAGCCGCTCGGCTCCTTTCACCGCGGACGCGCATCAGGCTGTTTGCTTCCTAAAAGCCAGCTCATTAACCGACGTGAGGACGCGCAACCCCGGCGCTCACATTCTTTCCTCTACAGCCAGGATGCGCTCTGTTATCAACGCCGTTGCCCGTGGCAACCGGCTGACTCAGCACCACCACGACGCCACCGCCGCATCAGTGATGTGTCTCGCTGTGACCCTTTTATGTTTTGTGATTTTTCTTCTTTTCGTACTCGGGCCCACAGCACTAAAGTGGCCATCTGCTGCCATGATGCTGCCCCCCCAATTTAGTTCACCAGCAGCTCCTGGATCCTCACCCACTCTCCCTTCCTTCTGTCCTTCCAATCATCCTTGGCTCCTCTGTTTTGTCTTCTTTTATTGTGCTCTCTGTCCTAAACTGCCCCCCCACCTCCCACCCCCTCATCCCCTTTTGCTCTTTTCTTACAAACATCTGCTGTTTGTCGGCCGCAATCATATCTGTTAGCCCACACTTCCCTCGTTAAGTGTTCTGAACTCTGACTTTCACTTGTTGTGTGACATTTACCGGTGGGAGGCGTAGAAATGCCCAACGGTGAGAAGCCATTAGTTTTTCTTTCAGATCGCCTTGAATTTCTGGTCGAATCCATTTTCTGTTGGCAATCATGTGTGCTGCAGATGTACGGCACCTTTCGGCTCCCCGTTATTATCTTTATGATGTTATGGCGAGTTCTTCCCAGTTTTAACTGCTACAAGATCACGATTAGTTATAACAAGAAAACAACTCTTTGTAAAAGCTTTCTTAACACCACAGGCTGATCCTTTTTTTCTACCGGCCCGTGCAGACTACAGCAGAGTCCAGCTGCAGGGATGCTGCAGCCAGAGCAGCCTGAACAGCAATGGCAGTCTTCCTGGAGGGGGCAGCCTCCGAGGGGCTCCCGAGCAGCGCGTCGCCAGGTGGGCCGCCTGCTTCGAACGCCTCCTCCAGGACCCGGTGGGCGTGCGCTACTTCTCGGTAAGAAAAAGAAACAAAAAGGTTCCATCGATTGATTGAATCCTGTCTCACTTAACCCCCCCCCCCCACCGAAAAAAAAGTAAAACAAAGTTGGCGAGCAGTAGTAGACCAGGTACAGGCCATCATCTTATCATTGAATTTAGTTGAATCCCGGGTTTATATAGAGATTTGAAACTGGTTGTGGCCCAGTTCTCAATGTCCGACCTCCCTGAGAACAGGCGCCTCGTCCACGTTACCTCCCACATAAAAGATGTGCCTTTTAAAATTGGGCCCACAACGCGGCGTCCCAGAAACCACCTCTCTCCTCACCTTCCCTCCGAGCTGGACTGTGCTCCCACGCCGTCCCACGCCGTCCCTCGCCCACACTCTGTCTTCTTCGCAACATCACACCCGACCACTTCTCGCACCGCTGCCTCGTCGCACCGCCGGTCGCTCCCCAGAACGCCGAGGATGGAACGAGTCCGAGATCCCGTAAAAGCTGTTGTGCTGTGTGTCTCCACAGGAATTTCTCAAGAAAGAATTCAGCGAGGAGAATATCTTGTTCTGGCAGGCCTGCGAATACTTCAGTCATGTCCCTGCAGCTGATAAGAAGCAGGTTGGTCCACAGTGTGAGGAAATTGGAATGTTTTTAGTCTCAATAAGACGCTCGAGTAAATCAAAATGTGTGACCTCTCAGATTAAATATCAAGAGAATTTTCCTTCCCTCAGATTATATAATGTGAATGTTTTAGAGGCAGATGAAATAAAGACATGTCCATGCGTGCGTGTGTAGGTTTTAGGTTCTCGCTCTGGACCACAATAAAATCGCCCCTATTTGCAAAGGGGCTGATCCACATTAGCTGGATCAATGAAATGTTGAATGAGGAGTCGTGCGGCTACATGTTTTTTTTCCCACACTTGAAAATCTCCCACCCTCTGATTCAGTGTTAATTTCGTCGACAAAAACTATGACGAAAATTTTTCGCTTAACGAACATTTTTTCCATGACTAAGACGAGAGACTAAGATGTGACGAAAACGATCTTAAAAAATAAAAACTATGACTAAATCTATTCTAACTTTCATAGACGAGACGAACATGTTGGTGGTTGACGAAGTCACGATACTTTTATCCCCCTAAAGTCGCACTCAGCCGACAGACAACAGGCAAAGTACGGCGGATATTAACGCGTCATGATGACGTCATCCACGAACCCCGAACGCTCGCATCGGTGGTTCTTGTGCACCGACTACGGACCGCGACGACTATTTTACGCTTCGGCGAGTTTGAATGTGGCTTCCTTAGTTTAGCTCAGCTGTCTCGGTTTAGCGGCGCTGCTTCAGAGAAACATGAAGACCCGTTTAACAGCTCGGGGCTGTTAACACGTCTAACATAATAAAGTCATTGCAGGTTCTGAAGCCAAGGAAATAATGTATTGCAACAATTGTAGGACGTTAAGGGGTCTCTTGTTGGGACAGTGGAAACGATAAAGGAGCATGAAGTTTCAAAAGCACTGCAAGTAAACAGACAAAGACAACCAAGTGTTGCGTTTAGATCCCTGGTCCTCATGAAGTTGTAACACCTTTGCCAATTTGTTAAATTGCCTTGAAAATAAATGCTTTTCTATTTGTTAAAATCCAAATCCTTTCATGTAATGATTTTTCACCTGTCATTTATATTCGCTCACACAAACACTTCAACCATTTGTTCTTGGCCTAAGCTCCTCCGTCAAATTTTACAACCCATTGTGGCCCGCGAGTCAAAAAGTTTGCCGACCTCGGCTATAGACCTGTCCTAGGAGGGACATCTGATGGACGACCAAGTACTGCAAGCTAGACTATTATGCAGCTGTAGACACAACACAGGGGGTCCTGGGCCTGAGAAGGGAAGAAAATGAGTTAAATATGGCTATTTAATGTGACTAAAACTAAGAAGGATTCAAATGACTAAATGTGACTAAAACTAATATGCATTTTTCGTCTAAAGCCTAAGACTAAATCTAAAATAGCTGCCAAAATGAACACTGCTCTGATTTGCGCCCTGCAGCTGTCCCAGAGAGCCGGGGAGATCTACAACAGCTTCCTGTCCAGCAAGGCCACGATGCCGGTCAACATCGACAGCCAGGCCCAGCTGGCCGACGACGTGCTCACCTCCCCGCGGCCCGACATGTTCAAGACGCAGCAGCTACAGGTAGCGGCAGGACCGCCGTCTCTTGTCTTCATTTACACACACACACACACGCGCGCGTGTTAGCGGAGGGTGGGTTCGTTCTCATCGCGTTCTCATCTAGTGCTCCATTCACTCTCCAGCATATTGGGTTTTTCATTGGCGGCCATCTGGGTCTGTTTAAGAAAAAAGGGCCCGCGAGCCTTTGCGAGAGCGATGAACACAAACTGCCATCCGCCCACGGCGAACCCAGCGCACCCTGACACGTAGACGCGCAGTCGGCGCTTTGTGTAACCAGCTGCCACACGAGCACGATGGACGCCAACTGTCGGGATCCGTCATAACATCTACCGTAACCATATGTTGACACTAGTGCTTTCCGCCCTCTTGTATCCGTCGATGTGTCGTTTGACCCTTAGTGACCCCTAGTGATCTCACCTCTTCCCCTCCATCTCTTTAACTGTTTTAACTTGACTCGCCCTCCGTTTGCATCCACAGATCTTCAACCTGATGAAGTTCGACAGTTATTCGCGCTTCCTCAAGTCCTCCCTTTACCAGGAGTGCATGTGCGCCGAGGTGGACGGCCGGCCGCTGCCGGACCCCTACCAGATCCCCTGCAGTCCGGCGCCCTCTAAGCACAGTGCCGGCTCCGACCGCTCCACCCTCTCCACTCCCAAAAAGGTGACGCCGTTGCTTTTTGGACTGCATCAAAGTTACTGTTGGTGGGAGAAGGAAAAAAAACAAAACACTCCCAGTACGACAAGTTAAAACCGTTTTGTTGCCCAACCGACAGGAGGCCAGGAAGCAGAGGTCGGGGAGGTCGCTGACCGAGGAGAGCAGGGATGAGGGCGCCGACAAGAAACGCGGCATGTTCTTCTCGTGGTCACGCAACAGGAGCTTCGGGAAGGGCCCGAAGAAGAAGGACGTCGGCGACATTAACCTCGGTGAGAATGAATGCGACCGCCGAGCCGGCAGCACGCCGGTCCCTGTTCAAGGCTTTGGCAACGCGCCGGACCTCCTGATGCGTCCTCGAACAGGACACCCAGTCTCCGTCAGGCCCCGGGTAGCCATGAGCGCAATGCGGGGGGGGGGGGGGGGGGGGGCGCGGGCTTTAAAAGGAGGCAAAATACCAAGATGAGGTCGATTGACATGCTGATTCTGAACTTTTGTTGGGGATTTTAATGATTTATAGCTTCAGGTTTATCTACTTCAAAGGCTTCGAATGACTTTGATGTCGTTCCCAGATCAAATTTTTTGACTTTATGGAATAAAAGCTTTATGGAATATATTAGTAAGCGTTTTGTTTGTAAATATATTTCTCTGAAAGTAGTAATTTTAGTATACAAAACATACAAAATAGCGTCTTTCTCCCATTTAAATGATCTCCATTTCAATCATGGGAATTCTTGATAAATTGAACCACATCACACGCGTGCTTCAACATAAATGCCCCCCCTAAATGTAGCTGCAGCACAATTTCCTGAAACTGAAAAAAATGTAAAATATCTTCTGTGAGGACATTCGCTCTTTTGCCTGTTTGGTGTCATAAGTCGTCCCACAGCTTGACTGCAATGTCCCGTTGTTGCAGATTGTGAGCGTCCTTTCATGTAAGCAGCGTCTCTTATCTGCATGAATTCATCATCCGGTGCGCTCTTGTGCAGATCACTGGGGCAGTAATGGGCGGAGGGAGTCCCAGGGCTCCTTGTCGTCCGGTACCAGTCTGGAGATGGCCACTTCCTGCTCCGCTGGCAAGATTGAGGTAAGATTCCTCCGGACGGATCGCCATGGCAACACAGAGCCCCGTGTCTGCTGAAGCCGGCCATAGTTGCAGTTTTCTTGTCAGCCCACTCGTTGTTTGTTTATGGATGGCATGAATCATAGAGTAAAGAAGAAGAGAAAAAAAACGACTGTGGATCTTTAACACTTTAAAAGCCACGATGCGGATCTTTGCTCATTCTTTTCCTAATCCTGCGTCCTCAGTCTGACAATCGTCACTCCGCGTGGGAGCGCTCCCCCAAACACTGCAGCGTGGTGCTGCCCAGCGGCTCCTGCTCCTCGCTCAGCCTCCGGCCCGGCGCCTCCATAAGGGAAGTCCTGCAGGACCTCTGCCGGAGCATCAGCATCAACATCGCTGCTGTCGACCTCTTCCTGGTGGGAGGGGAGAAGGTGAGGACTAGCGATGACGCCTTCGAGCCTCCGCTGCACATCTATGTTTTGGTTAATGCAGCACGACGGCACTCCGCTTTCAGTTTGGCAATGAAACCAAAGTGAATTGAAAGATTATAGTGGACAATAGCACGTAGTGTTTTTTTCATGCTTTTCCACTGGAGCTTTATGTGTTGCTAATGTAATTTATCTTTTTTCTCTCAGCCTTTGGTGTTGGACCAGGACTGCATGACCCTCAGCTCTCGGGAGCTGAGGGTTGAGAAGCGGACTTTGTTTAGGTATGAATAATGAATCAAAGTTTGCCGGATCCGGCGATTTCTTTTGAAAGTGACCTATTCTGTCCGTACTTTAGGTCTGCGCTGACATTTACTTGTGCCCTTTCTCCCGCCCCCCCAGACTGGACCTGGTGCCCATTAACCGCTCCGTGGGGCTTAAAGCCAAACCCACCAAGCCGGTCACCGAGGTCCTGCGTCCCGTGGTGGCCAAATACGGCCTCCACCTCAGCGATCTTGTGGCCAAAGTAGTAAGTCCCACCCGGCGGCTACAATGCCTTAAATCTTTTCTTCTTCTTCTTCTTCTTCTTCTTCTTCTTTTTTTTCCCGTTTGAAGCTCCCGTGTGTGCGGGGAGCAGCGTGTGACGCTGCCACAGGGTGGAGCATCATGGTTTAGGGGGAGGGAAGCGACCGCATCCTTTTCCATCTCCCCTCGGTGGTTAGCGCTCTGACTCAGCCCGGCCTCCAAAGACAGACCTCCGGGGCTATAATTAAGAATGACGACACTTTTTAAACACGCCAACTCCTCCCCTTCGCCCCAGCCAGAAGATTTATTTTAGTCCTGTGGCTTTTTTTCTTCTTCTGGGCATTATAACAATATTACACAGGAGCCCAGCGCTCACAAATAGTTTATACATTAAACAGAGAATTGGAGGAATGATTATTATGTTTATTCTTCTGCACAACGGGCGAAGACTCTTAACGTGTTGCCCATCACGCTGTGTTCCGTCTCAGAGCGGGGAAACTGAGCCTTTGGACCTGGGCGCCCCCATATCGAGCTTGGATGGCCTGCGCGTGGTTTTGGACCGAATCGACTCGGCTTCAGGGAAAGGTAAGAACACGCGTAGCAAAAATCCCTGGTAATCCACAGTAGGTACAGGACGTTTTTCATCCCAGCGGAACATTGTCTTCACTTGGTTTAGTGCGTCCAAAATGTCCTCTCATTTATTTCAGCCTGATGATTCATTTTTCGTTTTTGTTTTTTTCTCTTTCGAACAGACAAATCGAAGTCCTCCTCCCTAAAAAACCACCCTCCGAGCAAAAGTTTCTCTGCCACGGTAAGCGCTCCCGACATCCCACTGCTGCGCTGCTTACGCTACCCGTGCACCTTCTTCTATCGGTGGCCCGCTTTCGTCTCTTGTTAACGCTCCCCATCTTTGACGAGGGCGGGTTTCTAGTCCCTGCTCCTCGTCCCTCGCACTGCCTGTGGCTGACCGGTTCGCTCGCTTTCCACGCTTGCACCGCTCGTAGGCAGGTAGCAACCAGGAACGCCAGAAGGGTGGGGGTCGCGGGGGGGCACAGATGGACGAGGCCGCCATCCCTTACGCGAGGGAGTCACTAAATCCGGACACTGTGCTCAGTAGGGTGCTCGACGGGTCCTGCTTAGCCTCCCCATTTACGACCCCCCCCCACCTCCCCTACACACACACACACACCCCAAAACCTAATCTCTCCCCAGCCCTCCATCCCCTAACAGAGTGCATTGTTATTGTTGCATCTGCAGGGAGATGAGAGGTCAACACCAAAGGACTTCTCTGTGAGTGGACAAGACTCCGCCCTCCCAGGAGAAAAGAGAAAACAGAAAAAGATTAATATAGATGAAGCTGAAGGTAAATCCCTCTCGTCCTTCTTTCTCTCTTTGACTTATTCGGTGGATTTCTTTGGCTTTGCTTCGCTTTGCCTCGGGACTAACCGATTCCAGGAGGCTCCCCGCTGGGGGAAGGTGTCTGATCTGTTTTTTGTTTTTTTTGTAACGCAGAATTCTTTGAGCTGCTGAGCCGGGCGCAGAGCAGCCGAGCCAACGACCAGCGCGGACTCCTGAGCAAGGAAGACCTGGTGCTTCCCGACTTCCTGCGACTCACCCCGGCTGCCACCTCCTCCTCCTCCTCCTCCTCCTCCTCCGCCCTGGCCTGCTCCACCCCAGACTCCCTCAAACAAGGCCGGGAGAACGGCGTCCCACCGCGGGGGTCCCTCACCGCCGGCCTGCGCTCAGAGAGCCTGGACTCCTCGCTCGGCTCCAGCGCCAACGGACACTCCGGCAACAGGCGGTGCCTGATGCCCCCTCCTCGCCACTCCACCTTCGGCACCCACCTCTCGCCCATCTGCCGGCCCCTGGACACCCGGCCGATCCTCCGCACCGTGGAGGAGGACGCCCACGGCGACCTGACTCTGGTGGGGGAGGGCGACATCAGCAGCCCCAACAGCACCCTGCTGCCCCCGTCCCCGATGCCGCCCTTCGACGGCAGCCTGCCCGAGGCGAACTTCACCCCGCCGCCCCCCTGCGCCCCCCCTCAGGACGCGGGTGGAGAGGGAAAGTCACGCTCAGGTACTTCTGCAGTGTAAACGAACCAGTGCTCCGCGTGCGTGTGTGTGTGTGTGTGTGAGGTGTGTGCATGTGTGCCACCCCCCCCTCTCCTCGACTCCTCGGTGGTCTAAACCCCCATTAAACTCCCTCCACACTGACTGTGATGCACTTTAGTGAGAAATTGATACTGACACTTCCTCAGTGTGCCGCTCCATGAAGCTGATGTATTCTTATTCAACGCCTCAAAGCATGCGTGTGACCCGCCTTGTAAATAGGGATGTGTGTGTATTCTGTTCAGTGAGCAACGTCTCACTTGGACGTCACTTCCCACGCCACAGATTGTCGGGTTCGCCACGTGGGGTTTACTTCACTCCTGTTAGCTATTCAGCTGTTCATTCAGTAGTTTGGGGTGCGCGAGAATTGCTGATTGACATGAGCTCGTGACCGCAAAGAAAAGCGCCGCTCAGCGCGCACGGAACTTAGGACGGCTGAAGGCGATGAGATCAGCAGCTGTGCTCCCCGGCATCCGGGGGTTGATTATGCACAGTGAGGAAAACCGCCGTAGCGAACCAGACCCCGTGAAATTGTTTTGCAGTGTTGGACCCGTGACGGTCGGTACGGTATGATTACCGTATTCCTCTCCGTCCCACCACCTCAAGTTCAGAGCAATTCAACGATGTCCAAACGCTTCTCTCCAACCGGTGAGTCACTAAATGATGTCAGCAAATTGGACAAAGGCCGAAAGAAACAATTAGTCACCAGAGGAGGACAAGTGCTCCTTGGCTGCCGGGGACATGGTTGAATTGCCCGTCGTTCGCTCCTTCTCTAGATGCTTGTTGTAGATAACCACTGCCAATAAACTCTGTACCTGTGATTGAGTAGATCTAATAAATGTTAGAATTGGAAATCACTCTTGTCTGTCTTTTTACACGTTTATGATCTCTGTTTTCTCCATGCCCGCCCCCTCATCCTCCGCCTCCTCTTCCTCCGCCCTCTCCTCCTCCGCATGCCTCCTCCCCCCCCCTCTCCTTTTCTGCCTTAGCTCTGTCTCATAATTGTCCTGTGGCTTTCTCCTCTCTTCAGCGCCCACTCCTTTGTGTACTTTTCTGTGTGCTGGTTTCAGGGTGTCGCCGCTTGCTGTGTGTGTTTTTGTGTGTTGTCGGCTCTTGATTGCCCAGTGCGGTGTTTGTTCGCTGTCGTTGGAGCACCTCCTGGCCCACCTCCTTGGTGTATTGTTATTTAATGGGGTCACTGCTCTGTTGTGTGTCGCCTCAGCGCGGCATTGTGGGTCTTTTTTCGCTGCGTCTTCTTTTAAACGGGTGTTTTCAAAGCTTTGTCGTACTCTTTGTGTGTGGGGCGGCTAGATTGTTGTCATCTCGCGGAGATAGTTATTTCCATGTTGTATTTCCCTCTGCTCCTCCTCCTCCTCCTCCGTGTTAGTTTGTGAAATGAGGAAAACAATCAAATGGCCAATAGATTTGTGATTGCTGGTTGCTGGGAATCCATCAAATACGGCCAAAAGCTTCCTGACTTCAAACCTCCGTTGCGAACCCTACAGACTCGTGCAACAAAGCCCCTCACACTTCAAACCCCCGGGGGGGCCTCGTATTAACTAACAGCCAGGCTTTAATACGAGGCATGTGCGGGAGAATCCGGGGGAAGGATCGAAGCTCCTCGCTCCATCTTTTCATGGTTGCTAAGTGCAACCGGCCTGATTCTTCCCACCACCGGGCGCCATGGTAACCTTATCCACGAGTCGGCTGAGCCACGGATAGAAACTGTCGCTGCCGCTTTGGTCCTCCCATCTCCCGGCCCCCGTTTCTCTCCCTCTCCCTGAAATAGAAGCGGAGCTGTGATTCAGGCCCGTGCCTCTTAACTCGGTGGACAGCGCGTGTCCCTGTTGAGCTGACGCCCTCTGCTGTCTCCAACGGAGCAGCGTGCCGCTAAAGGTGGATCGACGCGTTCTTCAGACATCTCTGCCATTACGTCACGAATAATAAAGAGCTACAGCTACGCCGAAGACAAAGTCCGCGTTCTTCCTCTGAGTGCACAAGTCATCAAACTATACAAATCCATAACACATTAAAAGGTGTTAATAGACCACATTGGAATTTTATAGTGGGTAGAATTCCTAATAAAAGCCGTGTCTCTACAGGGAAGTAGAGGGTACACAGAGGACTTCCAGCCCCACAGGTGGTTGCATTTAGTCGGCATATCAAGTGTAAATTAGCCCCTAATTAGCCCGTTAAGGAACCAAACTAAAAGGCCTCTGGTCTGCACCCAGATGAGCCGCCTCGACTGGGAACCAGGCCATTACCATTATTTCCTAATTGTGGCTGTAATCACCTCTCGGTGTCTGGCAACCTGTTGGTGTGGGTGGTGGGGGGGGGGGGGGGGGGGGGGTGTAGCATGAGGACGCCCAGTAGAGGGCGATGTTGCACAGCGTAACTCCATTCGAAAGGACAGAGATGAACTCGCTCCCACTGAGCGTTACATTCAGGGCTAAATAATACAAAGGGCTCGACATGGATCTTTGGCAGCTGTAGCTGGTCCAGTTCCAGGCTGCTGACGAGACTCGCCAGAGGAGACGCAGTGGACACAGTGGACATGGTTCACCGTCTGTGTCGAGACACTGTGTTCATCCCGTCACAGCAGAGTGAGCCGGCCTGAACGTCGAAAAGAAGAAGAAAAAAAAGGTTTTGGGGTAAAAAAAAAAAAAGAGAAAGAAAATAATAAACAGCCGAGAGTTGCATGTTGATCCAAAAAAATGTAAAATAAATACTTGGTGTTGGAGTTTCCCTTTTTTAAAAGACCTATTTGAATTATCACCACGTTGCAAATAAAACTAGTGGTATGGTGGCTCAATGGATGAGCCACAAGTTTATTTCTTATATTTGGTATATTTGGCTTATCTTAAAAAATATATAACATTCTAGGGACGAAGAGGTTCAATTATCCTGTACTTCACGGGAGAATCGGGATTACAAACAAATTCTAACAATGCAGGATTTTTTTGTATTGTGTTAAACTCTTTATTAGATCTTAATCAGCACCACAGCCTCGGACTTCCGGCCTCGGGCACTTGAGTATGTTTTTGGCAACCCCCCCCCCCCCAGCAGGTTCTGGTTCTGCAGCGCGGCGGAGGGTCCGCCCGGTGCGGACAGCTGTTGGAGCTCACAGGCTGTGTTTACCTCCGGAGCTGAACGGCGGTGAATCACCGTCGGCACAGCGAGGAGAGTATACGCGTGACTCTGCTTTTTAGAGTCACTCAGGCCGCTCTGTGTTTAGAATCCGGAGGGGGGGTTCACATTAGAAGTGGAAAGCTCATCAGCCATCAGAACCCGCGGTGCCCCCGCATTCCAAAAAACTGTAGATCTGTAGGCGCCTGAGTGCACCGGCGTGAGAAGAGGGGACAGAACACTTAAAACTTTCATTAACTGCCTGATGAGGTCATGCAGCAGCGTTTTTGGTCTGAAACGAGGCACATGTGGTAATGTTGCAATACACCACATGTGACAACAAGCCCACGAAGTAGTGCATTTAACCTTGCAGCAATTCCCTTCCGCTCTGTCCCGTGACCTGGCGAGCGGGTTCAGCAAGTTGGAGCCGAAGAGTCTTTTGTTTCTTTCTACGACCGCTGTCCACATCACGCAGATAGATTACGCACGGATGTTAACCCGATGTGTTCATTTGAGCGGTGTGGAGTTAAAAGTGCAATGTGCACGCGCACCATGGGGGACGCTTTCCATTCCTTAGTCCCTCTGAAGTCTCATTCATGCTAAACGTCCAGACTGATGAGAAGGCAAAGCTCAGTCGCCTGCAGGTCCACGTGAGCCAACGCTGCACACAGAAGGAACCACCAAGGAATACAAACATGTATCTATGTTTGTTTAGTCATTTTTAACAACAACAACAACAACAACGTTATGATGTGATGTAAAACTGTGAAAGGGATAACTTGAGAAGGACCACGCTCATCAACATATAAAACCACTTAAGCCCCACAGCCGGGAGAAGACTTTCACTATTCACAAAGTTATATTTGATCCATCCATCCATCGTCAATCCGCTTATCCTGCACACAGGGTCGCGGGGGGGCTGGAGTCTATCCCGGCCAACTTCGGGTGATAGACAGGGTACATCCTGGACTGGTCGCCAGCCAATCGCAGGGCTACACAGAGACACACAACCATTCACACTCACATCCACACACCTACGGGCAATTTAGAGTCCCCAATTAACCTGATCCCCAGAGCGTGTCTTTGGATTGTGGGAGGAAGCCAGAGAACCCGGAGAAAACCCACGCAGACACGGGGAGAACATGCAGACTCCACACAGAAAGGCCACTGGGCGGAGTTGAACCCAGGACCTTCTTGCTGTGAGGCGACTATTTGCTGTTAAAACTGCTGAGAAAAATAGACCTACAGCAACCGCCTCTTCGGTAAAGCCCTTAGCGACAAATCAGCCAAAGAACATCAGTAACAAATCGTTTTTGACAGAAGAAATTTGTAAAATGTCCCTTTCCTTATAGCAGTTAGCCATGAAAAGTGTAACACTCTTAATATGAGACCGCAACGTCCCGTGTGCCAGTACGACCACTTCTGGAAGCTTCTGTTCTTTGGTGGAATGTTCAAAGGTTACGCGTCCATCTTTTGCCTGCCCGACCCTTTCCCACGATGCTGATCCTGGTCGACGAACAGGCCTGTCAATCTCATTTCGATGGAAATGCTGCAATTTTGTACGTCTTAACAATTCCAATGAGGCGTCGGAGAAAAAGCTCATTTTGTGAGGACTTTGGGATATTTTGTTAATGTTATAACAACGTGTGCTATAATCTGGTAGAAGTTTAGAGCGACATCCTGAAAGTGCTTTTTCCTATGGTGCACAGAGAAAGGAACCAGCCCGACCGCCGACACCGAATCGCCCCCCGCCGCCGGCGCCAACGCTGCTCCCCGGGACGTGCCGGAAGCGATGGACGTGGAGGGGGTTCACCTGGAGGAGGGAACGCCGGAAACCTCCCGGGGAGAGGACTCCGAGCTCAGCCTGAGCTTCCAGGGCTACGTCGCCGAGCTGCGGCAGTGCCAGAGCAAGCTGAGGAACGGCCCGTCGGTGCCCCCCCCGAGCGGCTGCGACGCGCCGGGGCGCACGGACTGCAAGACGGACCTGTACAAGGCCACGATTGTCTAAACGGAACCCCCCCCCCCTCCCCTCCGCCCCCACTGCTGCACTTTTTAAACCCGAGGCACTGTCTTTCAAAAGGGAATGAGATGAACGCTGGGCTGCATGAACACCCCCCTATAATCTAATCTACATTCCGGGGATAGATATTGTAAATTTGTTACCAATTCTGCCGTGATATTGTGGGATTTTTGTACTGGTTGTGATTTTCTTTGGACAGTGATATGGTTTTGTTGTGGTTTAATGATAAGCAAAGGAAAATTATTAAGAGCCGCGAAGACCAAGGACCGTGTGAGAAGCAGGAATATGAAGTTTGGGGTACTTTTTAAGCAGGGCATGCGTTTCAGATAGGTGGTTATCAATGGGTTTGTAGTAATTATTTCCTTTCTAATAGGCCATCAAAATGAATTAAATAGCTTACTAAAAAGTAAACGATGTTATATTGTAATATGTAGGAGCCAAGGAATAAACCATTAATGAAGCTAATAAGTACAAGTAGTATTGACGTATGAAGTTTGATGAGGGAATCTTGACTTAATGTCCACCTACTGAGGCTGAGGAAGTCTGGCGCGCATTTGAAAACTCCAGAAAAGCCAATGAGTTTTGTGAATCTTAAATTGTTGACCTATTAGAAATAAGTGCCCACTTTTGTTGGAACACATGCGAGACAGGACTCTGTTTTTAAGGATGAAAAGGGAGGCAAATCACAGTTTTAATGCATATTTAAATATTTCCGTTATATCACTCCTATGTTTTGCAGATAATACATGACGGTACCTCTGTTCCTGTGCTTCCTGCTTCCGTGATTTTGAGGATGTCCACGTGTTAAATGATTAAAAAGCTTTGATGGCTGTAAATTCCAACAAAACTCTTCTTCTCTTTTGCACATTTAACGTAGTAGGATTAATCCTAGTATTTCTGACAGCTCGTCGATCCTCACCATCCCGTTCTAACCTCCAGCCACCCTTGTAAAAAAAAAAATACTTGGAATACTTTGTTGTGGTTTATAACCACATGTGCTGCGCAAGGAATCCACAACTCAGAATTCTCCTACTTGTCACATCGGGCCGGCTAAACGTGTTCGCTAAGTTAGTCAGAATTGTAAATGATTAACGGAAATGAACAATTTCGTATTTGGAAACGCACTATAATTCAGGACTGAATTCAGGATTCAGTGTGGACGTGCTGTCCAGCCTCCACCTGGTGTTTATAGCTCAGCATCTGGAGAGATTATTGCAGCTGGGGGAAATTAGAGGTTAGACTATGGGACTTAAAGGGTTAGTCTTGACACAGCATGTTACTGCTGGAATGCAACACATGGGCCATTGAGGAGGGTTGGGCACTTTACTTTCAGATTTCCCTTTGTTTCAAAGGCACTGTCATTATTGAATTCTTAATGAGAGCAGTAGCGTTTTCCTTCCAGCTCCTTAATATGGCCTTATCTTACTCGGAGACATGAGATAGGCCCAATGGCCCAGCTGTGGATGCTTTCAAGTCTAGACTGTTTCTTAGCTCTCGGAGCCACTTTGCTCCCTGTGTGTCGGTATTTTTAAAAGATTAAAGCTGACTCTTATGTTGCATCTCTTGTTGTAACATTGGCTACTTTGGCCCGAGTCACCTCCTCTGACAAGTCGTCGCTCTTATTTACCGTAAATGGCAGGGTTTCGTTAGCTAACTGGGTTAACTGGTAGCTAATCAACGTAGCTAACCCAGTTAAGCCTAGTTTATGGTTGTGCGTTTTCAGAGACGCAAGCCTCTATTATTAAAACGATTTATTAAAACAATGATTTTCACGAGAGAATTAATCAAATTGAAGAGCTTTTGTCGGAAGAAATGCGTAAATATGACCACTTCTACAAGCCGTCATTGGTGGACTATGAGAGCGCGCGGATGGCCTCTGATTCATGGAGGGAGATCTCCGCAAACGTCGTTTGCCGGTCGAAGAGAACAAAGTTGTGGAGGAAAATACGGGACAAAAGCAATAAAGTCTATGATAAATAAATAAACAAACCAACAACTTCCACACACAAAGGTGTGACTCTCTAGGTCGTCTTCAACAGAAACACGTTACTCCACTTATTGTTCTGGAGGTGAATTGCTCTGCAACACACGCAAGACTTTTAGAACCATGAATTGAAACGAGTGCGTAAAGACGCAGAAACAGAAGCATGCGCCGGACTTTACTCACTAACGTTAGAGCGCTTGTTGTAAGCTAACGCTAGCTAGCTGCTAAACATGCTAAAATACACAAATGTAACTAAACTAACATCAATCTGTACAGAATTAAATTGTTCGGTATTTTTAATATTAACGTTAGCTCAATCCTCTGTCATTATCTAACGTGAATAAGTTTAATGTGACGTTAAATGTTGACTGTCAAAGTCATGGTCATACATAACTAACGTTAGCTTAGCACACAGGCTAACGTTAACTATCAAAAGTGAATTGCATAATACTATGTTATATATATACACATATATTATTAACACAACCAATTTAAAAAAAACCTCCAGAAGTTACATCTTAAACCCAAATAAAAACGTATATTATGTGACCCCCAACGAAAGGGCGGGCGAGGGGCGTCTCGCGGCACCGTCCCCCCTCCCCCCCCGCCTCCGCCTTCGGGCTCTCCGGGCCCGTCCTCCCCCCGCAGCGCGTGGGCGCAGGCGGAGGAGCCGCAGAGGGAACACCGGCCGGGATAAAGGAGGCCTCAGAGATAGACAAGCCCCATGACGCAACGGCTTTACTCAATGCGGCAAAGTGTGTGGAACAGGACACTACTTGCAGGGTTTCCCACGTCTCCTATGACCAAAACCAGGCGGAGGACTCGGAAACTCACTGGTGTGACGTGACAGACCTTCCGACGACTCCTGGAAACCAGGTTCCCCCCGCGGACACCGCGCAGCAAGACGATGCAAACCATCACGGCGGCGTGCCTCGCGTTACTTTTTCTCCCTTGCGCGTTCGGCAGTCGGGGGGTAAGGTGGTTTCATCCACGTGCGTGTTTTCATCCGTCATCCAAGGCAAGAAAAAAAAAAGCGCTGTAACTTATTTTCGGCTCTTTTTTCCCCCCCAGCGTATATTATCTCCGCATGAAACGGTCATCTCCAGGTGGGGTCGCAAAGGTAAGTTTTTACCTCAGTGTGATGTCTGATTTACGGGGGGGGGGGGGGGGGGGTCGTTGAACTGGCGGGGAATGTGATGTATTTCCAGCTGAAGTTGGTGGTGCAACGTAACTCTAAAACATGTGGTTTAAGCTCTGCCTCACAGCAGCAGAACCGCATCTGTACACTTTAACAACACGATCATTGTATTTCTTTCAAATTGCATTGTTCATTTAAACCCTTTTTTTTATTTTAGATGTCATGTTATATTGTTTATTGTTATGCATACATTACCACGTCAAAACAGCTTCTATGTGCAAACACACATGGCCATTAACTCACGTTTAATTGTCTTTGTGAGGTGTGAACTCAAGACAGTTTGCGTTTCCACTCTTTTGCCCTTATGTGTTCATGAGGACCGTGGTTGAAGCTTGACTCATTGATAAATATGTTGAAGCTGTTTTTTTCCCCTCCTTCTTCTCTCTGCCGCCAGTGTTTACCACAACGGACAAAGAATGTAAATTCCCATTCCGTCAGGGTGGAAGGATTCACCACAACTGCCTCACCGTCCTCTCCTCCAAACCATGGTGAGTCCTGACTGCGCGCTTTTTGGTTGCGCAAACCACCGTCGATGCGCGCGTACAACCGCGCAAAGTTGCCACACGCACTTGACGTGTCGCGTCGTCACACTCGCTCGCGGTCCGCACACCTCGTCTGCGTCTCTCGCGCGCAGACCGCAGGTGTGACGTCACACCCGTTTGTCTCGTTCGCTTGCAGTAATGACGTGGATTAAGGCTCGAGGCAATTTCTTGTGTATTCGTGTGTGTAGTCGTGGGCAATTACAGCTAATGCTGAATCGTAGAATGATAGAAACGTAGAAAATCCATCTTAATCTCTGTAGTTTAAACCCATTTACTGCTTCCTACAGTTTTATCAGGTTCGATCAAGGTAACTTGTGTGCTTTTTCGGTTGCTGCCGATTGCGTCACAGTAACAAAATCCTCCTTTTTATTGGATCTTTATTTTGGAAAAAATGGCTCAAGGGCTTCCCAGTCATCATTTCTTGGATGTGAGACAAGAGGTGGGTGCCAGCAGCAAGTTGGAGCAACATGATATGGCCCAACATCACTGGTCCACCTGCACATGAAGTTTACACAATATGACCCTGCGTGTTTTTCTGATGTGCTCATGCATCTAAAAAGGTTTGTCCTTATGTACTGCAGATGCAGTGAGCGGTGCAGGAGGATACTTTGAACAGAGTTAGTCAGGTTTTATTGGTTGCGTTTGCCAAAGATCTTCTCTTTCTCCCTGAATAAAATTGGCCTGTTAAACTGTCTCATAAGAACTTTCAAGTATTTCCTATACCATTTGGGAGTGAATATAATCTTCTCACAGGAAAAGTAGTTGTAAGTCCCAATATCAACATTTCAAATATATAGAATAATCAATTATTGTCTAACTGTATGAAGCATAAATCTTAAAACATGACTCACCAGATCAACCATCCTAGTTTTGAGTCATTAGTTAAGTCTGATTACAGAAAGGACGTTCAAGGCCGATGGGAATTTCACTTGAGGCTCTTACACAGTAACAAGTCGTCCGAAGAGATGAAGGAATGTGTTACAGATTAATGTCGCTTGAGATATTTCCCTCAAGATTTAACGTCCACCTGCCCGTCGTGTTGGGAGAGAAGCCACCGATTAACGCGATACTGCGAAACCTCTGACTGTTTACAACGTGGTCTTAACTTTCACTCCAAATGCAATTTCCCTACATCCGCAATCCAAGTCCGTTTTGCTCTCCTCTTCCGCTGCAGGTGCTCCCTCACGAGCAACTTCGACCGCGACCGGCAGTGGGGCTTCTGCGCGCTGGAGGAAACCCGGCCGACCGGTCAGTTCGCCGGACGCGGCGCACTTTAAAGAATCGAACCCACGAGAGCGCCGCACCGTTCATCCTGCAACCGTTTTCTTTTTTCAGCCTCCGGCCAAACGCCGCGCAGGAACACGGACCCGTGCGCGGTGAATCCTTGTCAGAACGGAGGTGCCTGCACGCCGATCTCGCACAGCCGCTGGTTCGAGTGCTCCTGTCCCGACAGGTTCACGGGGACCGTCTGCGAGAAGAGTGGGTGCAGTAGGAAATGATCTATATAATAATAGCATTTTATCCTCCGGGCCTTCTTGGAGTTGAGGGTTTTCACAGCATTGTGCACATGTGGCTGACCGTCACCTCACAGCCGCCAAAGGAAACACAGGTCGCTGCCAGGAAATAGTTCCTGGAAGACAAACAAGTAATTGTCAGCTTCAGGATGTTTAAAGCAAGCGTATGGCAACAGGGATCTGTCACTCTGCTATATTATTAGGATATTTTTAGATGATTGCAGCTAATAATTACTGGCTTTCTTCCAGAGCTTTCAAACGCATCTCATGGTTTTCATCTGCAAAAGGAGTTTGTTTGGATGAATGGAGTCGCACACCACCTTCGGGTGACCTGAGCCAACTCCATTTCCTCATGAAGGCAGTGAGATTTGTTTGAAACCTTTCGGAAATAAACTTAATCAAACCTAATGAAATTACAAAAAAAGCCAAGTGCTGCTTAAATGCTTAGAACGACTGTGACGATAAAAGTTTCAGGGAAATTGCATCAGAAAAAGATTTGAAAAAGTCTTGTCTTTGTCGTGCTTTGCCATTATAACGAAGTTAGACGTGTACTGTTCAAATTACGTCTTCTCTTGATTCAAAATCTTTTCTTTGCCAAACATCAATAATTAAATGTCACGCTCTTGCTTCTGCCTTCTCTCGGGGGAAGTTAGTTTAAAAAGAAAAAGAGCAAAAAAGAACCCGGATCCACCCGGAATGCAGCAGAGCCTCGGCCATCAAACGCTCCACCGAGCTTCTCAACCTCGTCTCTCACATCTCGACCCTAAATGTCTTTCACGCGTCTACCCGGCTTTTTGCTTTTCTTTTTTTCCCCCAGAGAAGTGCTACGAAACCGCACACCTGCGCTACTATGACATCGGAGAGTCTTGGGGACGGATTCACCTCCGCAATGTGGAACAGTGCACGTGCGTGTCGGGGGAAATCGAGTGCGAAAGGACTCGCTACTCCAGTAAGATGTGCTTTCAAGCTTCGATTGTGCCTTCGCCTTGTTTCGCCCCGCTTTGTTCAGATGGCGAGAGGGAAACCCGACCGGGGGACGATTGCGTGCAACGGTTGAAAAACGCCGAGCCGGTTTAGTTGATTTTGACTGAGAGTGCATTTCTGTACACTACAACATCTGTTAAAACACTAACCGCGAATGGCGATTACGAGAGACTTCTTTAGGTTTTTCTTGATTCCTGTTTCACACTTCTCAAGTGTTGCCCCCGCCCCCCCATGCTTTTCCTCTTTGATCACAGCTCCATAGTTACATGACCAACATTGCCTCGGAAGAAAAGACAGATTATATGACTCGCTGTGACTCATGAATGGTGGTTTTGGACACACCCCATGGGGCCGTAAGGAGCTTTCATCTTGGTGTAAGGGTGTGGGGGTATGTGGGAGGGTGGGCTGGGGGGGGAATCCCTGCCATAAAAGAGAGACAAATTAAGGTGGTTTCATCCTCGCTGAGCCGAAACCGTTTTGCTATCATGATGGTGGGGGCTTTTCTTTTTCTCTACAGTGGAAAGAAAACCTGAAATGCACCTGAACGCTCCTTGACTTTCCTCCACAATCTGGTCTTTTGCCAACAAATTCTCCTCCTCAAACACACGTCACTTTTCTCAGGCGTATTCCACAGATTAGATCTCACGGGTCAGATCTCAACTCAGGGTCAGTCTGTATATCAACTCCGGTTTGGACTGTCAGTTCATCAGATGCTGAGCGGGTTGGGGGGCAGACATCTCCCCCTACGAGCTGTGTAAATGCAGAGTATGCATGCTATCAAGGTTTGACCTCTGTGTGTGTGTGTGTGTGTGTCCAGTGTGCCGGTCGAACCCTTGCCAGAACGACGGAACGTGTCGCCTGATCACTTCCACCGGCAAGGAAGTGTGCAACTGCCGCAGCGGCCACAGCGGGCCGCGCTGCGGCCTCGGTGAGTGAGAGCAGGACCGTAGCGGCGTTCCCTGCCGGGTCTTTGTCCAGGACGCGTGTTCCTGCATGTGTGCGCTTTACAATTGGGGCAATTGTTGTGAAAGCGTACAGCGAGGAGGACGTGCTCTGACTGATTTTAGTGCGAGAGGTGTTAACATGTCGAGACCCTTGTGGTCTGATTGTGTGTGTGTGTGTGTGTGCGGCAGACCCCGAGGCCGAGTGCTACAACCACCGGGGCCGAGACTACCGAGGGCTGGCCAACACCACGCTGTCCGGCGCCAGGTGCTTGCCGTGGAACTCGGACCTGCTGTACGACGAGCTGCACGTCGGCGCGGCGGCCGCGTCGGCCCTCAAGGGCCTCGGAGAGCACGCGTACTGCAGGTGTGTGTTGAGATTCCCGCTGGCCGCGCCGCGACACCCGAGCACATTTGGCGCCAAACATGAGGATTTTCAGCACAAATTCCCGGGACAGTTTCATGTTGCTGCTCGGTGGAGGAAAAAAGGCAATGGGGCCCCTGTGAGCCACTTAGCTGTGTCATAACACGTCACACACACACATCCACTCTGTCCGCTGTGTCTCCGCGTGTGCAGGAACCCAGATGACGACAAGATGCCGTGGTGCTACACACTACATGAGGGCGCCATCTCCTGGGAGTACTGCGACGTCCCGTCCTGTGTGATGTCTGCGTGTGAGTACAGGGGGCACCGGGAAGGAGCTTGGTGCTCTTTTTGTTTGCAAATGAATTAATAAATAAACAAACAAACCTTCACAGTTCCGGAAGAGGCAAAACGCCACCTAAATAACATTCAAATATTGTAGAGATTGTTGTTTGTATACGTTGATGTTCCACATTGCTGTTTAATCATTTGGTTCAACTGTTGAGAAATCCTCTGGTATTATCGGCCTTATTATTTAGGTAAGTCAAAGCAGAAACCATTTTTCCTCATCAAGGATGACACACTCATCTAGCCGTCAATTTTATTGTTTCCCCCTGTTAGAACATGAAGTCCTCATTAGGAATGAAAAGAGAGGACGATTTTTATCGCCGGAACATTCCACAACTTGACTCTCGCAGCCCTGTGTCCTCGCGCAGTGCCTCGTCTTTTACCTCGACAATACGGCTAATGTGCGAAGTCACGCCGCTCCGAAGGTGGACTGCAGCCGGGCGTTTGTTTTGAATAACGTGGGCTTGCCGAGGTGAAGGGGAATAAAGGCCTGACTCACCCTGAGTCAACGTGTCATGTCAGGTGCAGCGGAACGCTCTGCGCAGCGAGGTTCGCCGTTTTTGGCCGTGCACAGAGCCCACAAGCTGTTGCCGCAACACGCTCGCCTCCGACAGAACACGTGTGTTCTTTTTGCCTCTTTGCAGGGGAGAACGAGCCGGCGACCAAAGCGAAAACACGCAGAAGAGGTACCCGAGGGAGGGCGCAGTAGCGGAACATTGTAGCCGTTTAGAACGCCTTGTAGTCGCTCGCTGCAGTCGTAGTTCCTGCTTGCAAATGGTAGCCGTCGCGCCACTGTGTCTTCGCTCAATCGCTCACTCTTCTCTCTCTTTCGCGCAGCTTCTCCCCGAAGGAACATCCCCAAAGACAGAGAAGCCAAACCCTCCGTGCTCGCCAAAACGGCGGCGTGTGGCAAAAAGCACCAGAAGAGGCGATCGGTCGCCATGGGCCGGATATTTCTCGGGACGGCGGCTCTGCCCGGTTCTCACCCCTGGATGGCGGCCATTTACATCGGGAAGTCAGACTTCTGCGCCGGCACCCTGGTCTCCTCGTGCTGGATCGTCTCAGCGGCTCACTGCTTCTTCCGCAAGTACGTGGCGGATGTGAAACATTTCGTGTCCTCAAGAGCCCTTCAGCTTACAGCCGCGTATAGAAAAGAGCGAAAGCACTAAGTTCGAGTCAGCAATGAAAAAGAACCGTGAGCGTCCAGAGGACGTTCTTGGTTCACAGGGAAGCATTATTTGTTTTTCCGACCTTTGCGGCCGAGCAAGAGGTCGCGGCTCAAAAGGCGCGTGATTTAAAGACTTCACACAGCACCGCAGCTTTATGAACGCCCTATATTTAGACATCCAGTTCGAGGAAAACCTAAAAAGGTCTCACGCACAGACGCTGCTTACATGCGAGTGCATACGTTTCCCTTTTGATGTCCGCAAACAGGCATCTGCTGTCATCGCCCAAGTCCAGAGAGCTGAATCATTACGCACTAGAATTGGACGTCAAAAGTGAAAGTTGCATTTTTTGCTCTGGGTTCTTAGAACACAGAACTGTATTATGGGTAATTATTTTAACGGCGTCTTATGGCCCATTTAATGTTCAGCTGGTGGTTGTCAAGGCAACTTGGTTGCGGACTAATGTGTCGGACGGGACGGTTGGTGACGCACGCCTTCTTGTGTCCTCCCTCAGCCCCCTGATGTCTCAGCTTCGAGTGGTGCTCGGCCAGCACAGTTTCAACGCCACTGGTCCCAACACTCGGACGTTTGGAGTGGAGAAGTACATCTTTCCCAAGCAGTTCTCCGTGTTTAACCCGACGCTACATGACATTGGTAAGCATTAAGTGGACACGCACGCACACACACACACACACACACACACCAGTGACTCACATAAACCAGAAGAAGAAACACAGCGGTCTGCGTGCACAGCTGTGCGTCACTGAGCAGCTGTGTCCCCGTGCTCCCCCGCACAAACAAACAAACAAACAAACACACACTTATCGTTGGAACCCCCCCCCCCGCTCCACCTCGTTGCATAACGCTGCGTTTTTTCCGCTCGTCAGTCCTGATCAAACTGGCCAAGCAGGACGGGCGCTGCGTGAGGAGAACCCCGTTCATCGCACCCGTCTGCCTCCCGGACAAAAGCACCACGTTCCCCGATGGCTACTGCTGCACCATCAGCGGCTGGGGACACATCGACGAGAGTGAGTGTGGTGGCGGGGGGGTGTCGGGGGGGGGGACTGAATTGATGAAGTAAATCGGGACATGCCGAGGTAAGAATACCTCAGCTAATAAGGGCTTATTGATGGGTTTATTTTGGACAGAGGCCGAGGGTTACTCCAGCCTGCAGGAGGCCGGGGTGAGGCTGGTTCCCCACGAGGTGTGCAGGAGGCCGGACGTTTTCGGCAACCACGTCACCGCCGACATGATCTGCGCGGGGCTCAGCGGCTGTGCCGACGCCTGCCAGGTAGGACGACCTCCTCACAGCCCTCTCACTGGTCGGCCGTGTGTATATCGTCCTCTACCACTGGTTTGCGTATCGTCCCGCGTCGTCAGCGTAACAATCTGATGGCAGCGGGGGGATTACGTTTACGTCCACCTCTCGGGTTAAGTGC
Source organism: Gasterosteus aculeatus (assembly GCF_964276395.1). NCBI lineage: Eukaryota > Metazoa > Chordata > Actinopteri > Perciformes > Gasterosteidae > Gasterosteus > Gasterosteus aculeatus. The sequence continues at coordinate 5,394,135 of NC_135694.1, read as the reverse complement.
ACATTTTTAGGAATGAATCAGGCGGAGTGAGTGACTCAGGCGTTCTTGCGACTCCCGCTTTGATCCGCGCACACGTATGTTTACGCGCGTGAACCGTTCCTATTTGCGTCTTTCCACAGGGCGACTCCGGGGGCCCTTTGGCCTGCGCGAGGAATGACGTCAGCTTCCTGTACGGGATCATCAGCTGGGGGGAGGGCTGCGGCACCTCCGGAAAACCTGGTGTTTACACCAAGGTGGTGAATTATATCGATTGGATCAATTCAGTGATCAGACGCAAACCCAAGGCTTCGTGATGGAACGTCACCCGGACAGTAGCTTTAATATATGAGATTTTATACTGTTGTTTTTGTTTGCTTGTGGAAGTTTATGAGTTATCTATTTCTAACTGTGAAACATTTTGTGACTGAATAAACCTTTACTGACTTTGTAGAGCTTTTTGTGTTGTGAGTAACTGAATATCACACAAAATACTTCTTCTTAATGCTATATGTCAATATATAGAACTGATTTTATGATACAAACATTATACGTATGATTCAGTGGCAGAACGCACAGCTACATTTTCACCAGAGAATGTGACCTTCCACCAACGCCGACACCCGAAGAGCCATTTGGGACTTTTTTTTTGTATTGTATTGCAAAATACACGACTGTGTGCACGAACCAGAATAAAGACCCGTCCCCTGTCAGCGCTGCTTAGGAGACGTGGTACCTGCGGCCCGAGAGCCATGTAGTTGTTTCCTCCACCAGCAGCACCACCAGCAGCAGGTGGTGCAAACCAGCCCAAGGTACTGTCTCTCTCTCTCTCTCTCTGGGTTAGAGAGAGAGAGAGAGAGACAGAGAGAGAGGGGGGGGTGGGGGGCTATTTTGAAAGTGACCCCCTCATTCAGGCAGCGACCGTGCAGCTGTCCGGAACCATGACTGAAGATGACGGATTCTGTTGTCGTGGAGGGATATGCCAGACTCCGAGATGGAAAAAAGGTGCTTAGCGCGTCGATATGTTTTGCTGACGGACACGGCGGAAGTTATCGCACGCACGCACGCACGCAAAACAACAACAACAACAAGCAAGCAAAAAGACACGTTTGACTTTACTTTTTGCTTTCTTCCACAGTGGAAAACTAGGTGGCTCGTCCTGCGCAAGCCGTCTCCTGTAGCAGGTAAATACAAGAAAGAAAATTACGAATTTGCGCTCCTCTCGCTTTATTCTCTGCGACGTTTTGCGCACATTCGCCGCGCCGCTGAGGAGGAAAGCAGACTCTTCAATCAGTGTGCGTCGTCCGCTCGCAGAGGCTCCGTGTTTACGAGCCCCGCTTCGTGTGGGCTGCACTGCATTTAAAGTGCAAACGTTTGCCCTTATTCCCTCGGTGAAGGCGCTTAAACGTCGTTTGTAATCTAGAATCCTGCTCTGTGGCTCTCTTGTCTTTACTTCTTTCTTTTCTTTTCTTTCTGTAGCCTCACTGTTGATATGATTGGTGCACGGATTTCATTCAGGCCTTCTGGATGTCACACATTCACCCGCTTCAATTCCCCACCAAGCATTTCTGCCTCTTTAGAGCGGATTTGAGGCCTGCTGTGTATTTGGACACGCGTTCATGCTCTGTGTGACTCGCCTCCTGTTATTTGGAGCATGAGGTCATCTCGGACCGACCTCGCCTCGGGCCTTTCTGTGCGTTTCCCAACAAGAGACGAGGATTTGGGGAAAGTGGCGGCGTTGCGTTACGCAGAAAGGCTTCTTTGAATATGTGCTGCTGCACAGCTTCACACGCTTCACAGGTTGGACCCGAGGTCGAGTGCCGCTCCTCTTCACATCTTTGATGTCAGTGTTATCACAGCTGTCTGCGCTCAATGCCTCACCGGTGGAGGGTTAAGAAGTGTGTGTGTCTGTGTGTGAAGGAGTGAGGTACACGCACACACACACACACACACACACACACACACACACACACACACACACACAGTCTTGTTTTGTCAGTTGACACTGATTGCTTGAAGGTGCCAAAAGACAACGGGACGCTACAACGGCTACTGTGTGTCGGGATACTTTGTGTCAGTATTTTACAATGTGATTAATCACCGACTTCATGGATGGTGTTTCCAGTTATTTTCAGCAAACCATCAAAAAAATAAATATATATATATATAATTGTATTGTCTCTCTGCTCATTGTCACCCTCCGTCTACTCCAGACTGCCTGGTGCTGCTGGTCTTTAAGGACAAGGCGGACAAGGCGCAGGGCAGCAGGGAGCGGGCCAGTGTGACCTTGGAGGAGATCTGCGGCGTGGAGGCGGGCCAGTGGCACGACGGCGTGGCGTTCACCCTGGCCGTGCTGTGCCTGAACCAGGCCGCTCTGCTGGGCTTCGACAGCAAGGAGGCCCTGCAGGCGTGGGACGCCCGCCTCCGGTACAGCCTCGGAGAAGGTGGGGGGGCTCCGCCCGTGCTTTTGGTTTGGGTGTCCTTTCCCTTTCGCGTTTATTTTATTTATTTACCGAAATATAACCGAAATATAACCGCGCGAAACTGGAAACAAAGCAATTGTCTGCAAGCCGGGTGGTTCATCCGTCGCGCTTGAGGCCTGCAGCGCTTTTTGGAAAAGCTGCACTCTCGTAACTGCCATTCATACAAGAGAATTCCGATTCATATTCTAGAGTCATATCCAGCTGTCACCAGGACGGAGAGATGCATCTGGAAGCAATTCGTAATTTGTGGTTATGCTTGTGGTTTTGACTTGCCCAGATGAAACTCCTCTCTGAAGTATTTGTTGTGTTTTTATTGAGGTTTTGCAGGATTTTATAAAGTGCTTTTGGCAATAAAATGGGAAACACTTTCTCATCGCTTGTTGAAATGTAATAAGAGGCACTATGAGGGATGAAAACACTTTTAATGAAGACGCTGGCTGGACCGAGTCAGACCAAGGGGAGTAGTTGTATTCCCTTCTACGGACATTCGTAAAGTAAAAAAATGTATAGTGACAATAAGAAACAACATTACGATAATCATCAGATGACTCATTATAAGAAATAAAGTGTGTTTAAAATAAAACTGTGATCTTTAAAGAAAAAGAAAATGGGTCGAGAAGTGATTTTAAAAGATTCCACCGATGCTGCAAGCTTCAGGCCCACGGTTGTACTTGTATAAGTTATGTAAGTGATAAACAAATAAGTCGCTAATTATAGCATTGGGCTGTTCGGCTGGTGGCCAAAGTCCAGCTGAATTCTAAAGGCGTCTGTAATGACTGTGGTAGAGGACACCCTTCCAGTCTGATGTGCTACGTGGGAATCCATTTATACATTTATATATAACGTCTGCGATCGGATCCTCTCGTCGCTCTGCGGCACGAATCTTTCGTCCACTGTTGTGACGAGGAGGCGCCGCCCGCTGACGCGTCCCCGTCGTCGCCTCCGTCAATCAAAGACTTTTACTCGGCGCAGCAGGAGTCTTTGGCTCAGTGCCGCTGCCGCAAACCCACGGGCCTTTCTAAATTTACACCCACCGTTCCCCGTCAGTGTGTAACTAGCTGGATTATGCAGATGTTTGCGACGGGCTTCGGTCGGTTACTTTGGGCTTCAGATCTGAGGCGGCTGTTGTCAGACCTCAGCTCGCTGATCTCATTCTCCGTCACCTTTGGCATCTCATCCCCGCTGAAGTCATCATTTTTGTAAGGACACTGTTTCCTTCTCCTTTTGAAGGCAAAATTCAAGTACTAAGGGGGTGGAGGAAAAAAGATGAGAGATTTTCATTGTTGGTCTGACTGGTTTCTCTGTTTCCGCAGTGCACAGATTCAGCGTTGGAGTCTTACCAGGGACCAAGTTGGAGAGTGGACCCGCAACTCTTCATCTGTGCAATAACTTGCTGACTCTGGCCAGGGACGTCCCTCCGGTGATCATCGGCCACTGGAACCTTCCAGACCTGCGCAGATATGGGCCTGTACCCAATGGATTCGTGTTCGAGGGCGGATCAAGATGTGGTTACTGTGAGTTTTGACTCTTAATGGGAATAATTGCATAATGGGAACTGAAGCAACTGTGAACATTTTGACCGAATGGGTGGCTTGGAAAGAAGAACATCAGCAGCGTAATGGACAGGAAAACGTATGGAAGCACGGTTAAGATAACCAAATAAGGGAAAAAGAACAGAGTTATCTTTACTTCAGACCCTCCCTATCTGCATCGTGTCAGGAAAATAAGATCTTGATTAAAATCGGGTCACATCATTAGAGGCTAATGGCTCTAATGCGTCTTTCGCAGACAGACCACATAAGCTATTATTGTAGATGATCAATTTGCAGCTTTCATTCATCAGGCTGTGAAGTACCGTAATGATATGCGTAGTACACGTTATACCGGCAATTATCAGAAGAAAAAGGCTTTTGTTTGCGTCTGTCCTGTTTTGCTTGGTTCAAATTATGGGAATTCTTAATGCTACAGCCTACAATCAGGCTTCACACCATTGGTTGGTTTGTTTAGCTCCACAGCCTTACAGGATAAGTTAAAGAAACCCTGGTGTTGATGTTCGTAGGTCTGTTCTCTTATTTTTCTTTACTTCAGCTAACGTCGTATTTACGAAATCTGCAGCTCATCGGGTAATCGGCGCCTTTCTCCGTCCACAATACCGCACATTGCTATGACCGATCGAAATGATCCTGATACCAGTAATTGCAACGTGGAGTTTATCAACTGCTGGAATGGAATGTGAACGATCACGGCGATCAAATACTTGTTGTCATTAGCGTTTCTTACTGTGAGGGAAACGCGACGCGTGGGTTATGTGCAGCGTGATTTATTTAGCGCCGTCGAATCTTCACTCGTGGATAACGTGAAGAAACACAGAAAAGAGCTTTTAGATCCTGATGGGTTCGATGACCAGTGAGGGCTCAAATGAGTGTTCAGGTGGACAATGATGGATGGGAAGGGAATGAGCGAAAGGTTGGAGAATCAGTGAGGATAATACTTTATTATCACATGAATGAATCAATGAATCAAACATACTGTAAATCTGACCAGATCAGAGTAATAGTCAAGGAAATCTTAACTAGAAACCGAACAAACTCTAAAAAGTGGATTATCACAAGAGATGACCAATAATAATAGTAATTTATCGAGTACAAATGGAAAACATTTTGAAGATTTGTTGAATGTCGGAAGGTTTTTTGCTTTATTTTATAGTTTTAAAGCCTTTGCTTTAGTGAATTTAGTACATTTAAACTGAACACCTTTTAATGTTCTGTTTGTTTAATCACTCTTGAGAGGCGAAACCAGCCGGGTCCACTTGTTGTTTTTGTTCCTGTGCAGAATCTTTGTCGTAACCTAAACCAGCCCAAACCACCTGTCCTGTTGGTTTTGCTTTGTTTACTTGTTTTAACTCCAACCTTTGACACCTGATGTTTGGTCACCTGCTATCAAAACGCGTGACACGAGTAGATGTGGTTCCTCCAAAAGAAACGATTTGCAGAGATTACATTGAACCCTGAAGGAAGTTCCTGTGACCAATGAGAGCACAATATAAGGTTAATGCAATTAAGTTGAAGTTAATTATACCTATTCAATGTAGATTGGTGCAGACGTGACTGCTGACCCTTGACCCTGCCCCCTAAAAGGGGATTGTTGGGAATGTTATTGAAGCCTGCCTTGAGATGGGTGGTCTCAGGGACAGGGAGACACAACCACCCTTTACCCGGGGACACCTTGTAAAGAACACCCATTTGTATCGTTGGAGGGAGGTAAAGAGACCCCTGGGGAGCGTGGCCTTTAACCTTTGCAATCCCATACAACCTTTTGATGGCATTGGCTTCAGTTTAGAACGTCGTCAAAAAGAAAAATGCAGAAGAGCAGCCAAGCCAAGGGATTTCTTTTGAATCAGAAACTGACGAGTGCCAAAGAATGTCCCTGAACGACCGGCCAGATTTGTCCCCGTCTTCGATCGTGATGTGGCTTCTTCTTTCAGATGGCAAATGAAGATTTGGTCCTCTTTGATCCTCTGACTGAAGTATCTTGACATCTATTGAATTTATTTCCATCAATCCTTTGTACAGATATTCATGATGCCCAGCTGATTATTCCTCTCGTGCCATCGTGGCGTTGATAGTTGTCAATCGGATGCACTACCATGTAATTTGGTTTGGACAATGATGTTCTCCTCGGTATGAATTATATTATTATGATCATTTTGACACGCAGAGACCGAACAAACTAAAACCGAAATAAGAATAAATGTCAGTCGTAGCAGCACTAGCAGGAATCGTCCCTATTTGGGCGTAGCGGATACTTCTGGTGGATATTGGCTAACGTGACACTGACAAAGTCTGCTGTCTGCAGGGGCCGGTGTTTTCTTGCTGGCGTCCGCTGAGAGCGAGCAGATCAGCTTTCTGTTCGACTGCATCGTCCGAGGCATCTCCCCCACCAGAGGCCCCTTTGGACTGCGGCCCGTCTTACCAGGTCAGTTCCAGATGTGTTTAAAAAGGTGCTTTGTCGGAAAAAGGACCGGAATACCAAACCTTGAGTCCCGCAGGGAGACTGAAAGGATCATTTGTAAGGAACGTCGTTTACAGAAAGAAGCTGGATGTCTGTGTTATGCCTATTTTACGATTAAGACAAGCGGCTTTGCTGTCACCCAAGGAGTGTGGGGGGGAGAAAAACTTGTGTCAACAAGTCTAAATTGTGTCAAACCGTGTTTGGCTCCCTTCCTGTGCCTCCAGGGATTATCATAGCTGTTAGGTGTGCTCCCTTCCTGGAATCCAATCGTTTTTGGCAGAATGACTCAAAGGATTCCTCCCTGCATGGCTGTGCTTTTATGTGACTAAAATATGACTGACAGCTGTTTTTATGTAATTGGGTAATCCGTTGAAGCAATTTATAATTTTAGTCAAACGCCCTAACCCCTGATTTAAATGTACTGTGATGAACGTAAAGCTCTGGGTCACCTTAAACATATGTCAGGAGGATAACTACTGTACTAACTGTGGTTATGGAAAGCAAATTGAATGGCGGTCTATGTATAGTCGAGAGTGTAGTGCTACTGGTGGGCACGCTGGAGAACGGGCCGAGTTCCAAATAGACATTCGGTTTATTTTCTGCTCTTATTACATCACGGCCTTCGTGCGAGATTTCGATTTGTTAAAGGTGTCAAGCACGAAGGTTAGACGTTGGACTGAATATGTGGTCTTCACTGTTCGGCCCCCGTTTGTACAAGCCCGAGGGTGTTTGTGAGATGACAATAACAGTGTTTATTCAATTCCATGCTAACCAATCAAATAGCTCAACAACCAATCAACAACAAACAAACTGATAGAACTCCTCTTGAATTTATGGCTATTGCTTTTTTTTCTCCTTCTATATCAACAATGGATCAAATGACAGTGTGACAAGGATCATATGTAGTGATGAAGGCAGAGCGAGTTATCGTCTGACCTTACGGCTGCCATCAACTCTCATTCGCTCATTCTCATTCGTCTCGCTCCAAGTCTCTCCAGCTTCTGTGTGAGTGCTCGTTTTGGCTAAAAGGCCCCAATAGATGCGCGGTACGCTACTGGCTCAACGGCAGACACAAACGAATCATTTTAGCGACTATCTGATGATCGTTTAGGAGCTTAATAGACCGACAATCACTTCGAGAGCAGGTGGCGACCAAAAATGGAGCTAAAAGTTTAAGTAAGCTGCTTTTTGTAATGTAATGCTGAAACATGAGCCATACAGTTTTTTTAGGCATTCATATGTCAATATAACTTCACTTATTGCAGTTTTAAATTTAAAATCAATCCTGACCTGTAACTTGGCGCATAGAAAAAAGAATTACAGACATAATCTATTGTCTTACAGATATTTTGTGTACTTGTGTACTAATTTGCTGTCTCTATTCATGATATATTAAATAGAAATAGTGGAAATGGTCTCTGATACAAAGAGTCATACCCACTGTCAACCCTCTATCTTATCTTTGTGATTTCTTCTATTTCTGTTATATTCACACATTTGGACGCTTGGTCTTTTATTACCAAAGCTGTCAAATTATCACATTTCCATTTTTCACACTCGCACTTTTAAAAGAAACTGTCTCTCCCGGCGAACGACTTCGATGCAGCTGTGGGCCCTGGTGGATATTCGGGTTCTCACACCCCCCTTCCCCCTTCAATCACAGGTTGAGCTCATACTGCTATTATTGTGCTGCGTCGTAGAATAAATAGCGGGGAGGATGTCTGGGGGAGAGCGAGGGGTCAAAGTCACAGTTCCCACAAAGCAGAGCAGCCAAAGCCTCCTAATCACTCCCGGCATGCGTGTAACCTCATCCACCGGATTCCACTGCTGCCTCCCCACTTGATTTCCTACTCAGTCGCCCGCCGCTCATTTTATACTCCCATTGCTCTCTGCAGCCCTTGATTATGTCTCTCGCTCCACGGTTCACCTCTGCCCTCGTCTCCGCCTCTGTCGCTGTCACGCTGCCCCCGAACTAAATCTCTCCGCCTCTGTGTTTTTATTAATTGCATAAATCAGTTTGCCCGCTGCGCGGTTTCCACCTCGCTCTGCTTCTCGCTCTCTGCTGCTATTTGTTCAGTCCCCAGGATACAAAGACGACGCCCGGGGGGGAACATTTATACTTTCATATAAATGCATGCTGGGTCTTATAACCCTGGATATGAGATAAATGTAGTGAAGACCGCGTTACAGTCCAGTTAGAAAATCCTAATTTGATCAGAGGGGAGGAGATATTTGTGGAAGTTGACTGAGATGAGGTAGCCGCAGATCTTTTTGGTTGCGGCCATAGCGACGGATGTGAAATGTGTCAGTTTGTATACGATGTTTATGATGCTGCCCGAACACCGTGGACACTTTAATTCAAATGCCACACAGATTCTTCGGGTCTTTGAAACACCAAGATGCATAAGAACTGTTATCGTTAAAAATACACGTATTTTTGTCTAAAGATGAAAGTAGGTTTTCATCTTGAGAAAAGAAAGAAAATGAGAAAAATATTATTTGAATAAGTTATAGTGAATCAATTTTATTCTGGCTGGGTTGCACGTATTTTAAGATTGACCCTTGTCAATGTGAAGTATTTATTTTCAAATGTCCCCACAAACAACCTTGATAAAAAAACATTCAGTTCTAATTGTACCTTTTCTTATGATGAGCATGACAAATAGCTTTAGGATTTAGTTCAAGGTTTGAAGTTTAAAATAAGGGAGAAATATTTCATAATCAACATATAACAGTAATGAATACATTGTATAAGATTAATATTTATTCAAACATTAGAAATCCTGGCTCAAAATATTTCAGTTTGGACTTTTAACCTACAGATTGACTGTAATATGTTAATTCAGATGTGCAACTTGGAGTTGTAGATTTGAAAATCAAAGATCAACATGTAGAGGAACTCGATACATTCGAGGACACTGTCTATACTAAGTTAAACTTCCTCATGTAGGATGTGAACTTTACCATAGTAAAGGTCCATTTACCACATTAAAAAAAATCAATCCAGTGTCAGCGTTGACCTTCCAAGGTACATGAGCTCCCTGTACGCCGCCAACGATCTTTAGCCGCTAGCTCCAACAGCCACGTGGCACCGCTATTAATAAACCTAATAGTGTTACACAAATACTGCAAAGTACCCCCCCACACACACTGCCGCGTGACCCCTTTTTCCTGAGCTTGTGGAAAAGGCTTGTTACACTTACGGGCCAAATGACAGCACGCGGCCCTCTGGCCAAAGTGCTTGTTTTACATCATTTGGTGGCTCTCGTGGGCTTAAAGGGTCCCGACTCGTCACTCTGGGGTTGTTGTTTTCACAGACGGCAGCGAGACTCGAGAGTTTGTTTGATGAACACATTGTACGCGCTTATGTTTGTGTGTTTCTATTGAATATATATATGTGTATGAATATATATTGTGGGTTATTCTTGGGATTCTCTCTCGAACAGAACTCTCCGCCAGCCAGACGAATTTGGAGGAGAGGTTGGACCACGAGGCCCAGGAGCTGGAGAAACGACTGAGCCTTCTCTCTCACCAGAGCAGCACAGGTACGGCACGGTTGATGTGCGCCGGGATTCAAAATAGAAAAAAGGGGGTGAAACTACAGCTTAATTTGACAAATTTTGGCGCTCTGAATGTGGGTGTTTCGTCGTAGGATTTTCCCGAGGCACCCCGAGGGAATAAATGCTGCATTAGCTTGTAATGATACACACCCTGCTGATTTATGGCTCCTATTATGTGGTTAATAATTGGGAGAAGAATCTTGCGCGATGGTGTTATGATGCTTTGTCTCTGAAAGGAATCGATTCAAACCGCATTAATGTTTCCTTGGCAGCCTCGTCCTCGTACTGCCCGTCTGCCGGCGGAGACGACCGCAGCATCTCCGGCTCCTCTGACGCGTCGGACACCAGCCAATCAGACGGCAGCATTGGCAGCCGAGCGGCCGTTTGGACCGAGCCGGCCTCCAACCCCTCCGACGGCGGCGGCCACCACGCGGCAGCTAAATCGGCCTCGCAGAGCATCGAGAAGCTCTCCGTCACCCAGGGGGGCGTCGAGCGGCCCGCGGCCAAGCCCCCCCGCCAGCTCCAGGAGATCGGCCGCCAGAGCTCCTCTGACAGCGGCATCGCCACCGCCAGCCATTCCTCTTACTCTGGAAGCTTCTCCTCCTGCACGGGCAGCCTGGACATCACCAGCGGGGAGGACTTCGGCTCCGTTCTCAGCCTGCCGCCCCGCCTGGCTCAAGACCTGAGCCCCTGTACTTGCGCCACCGTCCCTCGCCACGAATACCGAGCGCCAACCTCGCTCCGGTACCTCTACGAGAGCCCCAGGAGTCTGTTGCAGGAGGCGAGTGGAGGGGCCAAAGACAACGAACCCTCCAGCTCAACAGAGGAAGCTGCCTGTTTAGGCCTCGCCGCAGACTCGGCGCAGGAGGAGGATGAAAGCGGCGGCGCGACCGCCGACGGCCACTCGGAAACCACTGAGAGGCCGTCGACGAGTGAACACTCGCAGATCCCCTCGCAGGAGGGTAGGAAAAGCTGGTTGGCCTCGAGCCAACAGCAAGACTCGTGTCACACCTGCAGCCCCCTCGCGTCTGCCTCCAAAACCATTGTGACCATCTGCTTAGTTTGTGGTGGATTTAAGGTAAGACGAAAAATATCGTCTTATCCTTTTTTCTTTTTTTTTTGCAACAAAAGAAAGCACTTCGACTAAGCTCAGATATGAGTGCCGCTCCATCATCGTCGGCCATCTGTTTACGCAGCGGCCCTCACAAAAAAAAAGGCCTTATCATCACTGTATCATCTGCTCCGTAGCTCACTGTCCATATGACCTTCACGGCGCTCGGCGTCGCAACAAGCGGCAGTCGCATTGTCCATCTGCGCCACAAGTCGGCATCGTACGCCTGAATATTTTAACCTCGTGACCTCTTGTGCATATTTAGTGCCTGAATTAATACGGCTTAGCTTGAGGGAGAAGCAGGTAAACTCCAAACTGAATGTCCGTGGAATTTGTTTATGCCGAAAAGAAGCTTGTAGTAAAAACTTTACTATGAAGTGAGTGTGCTTTAATCCTCGGTTTGACGATCGTAAAGTGGTTCCAGGGGGATTATAACCAGATGCAAACTCACCACGAGCGTCTTTGTTCTGTTGCGTCCAGGGCAGTTTTATGTTCACTGCATATTCTAAACTAACAGCTCCACCTACTGGCGGTGCATTCGGTCAAGAAAGACAAATTGCCGTTGCTTACCTGGACAACGTGTTCTCTTTTGTCTTTTCGTTTCCTCGCCGTCAGTCCTCAGTGAACTAAATAATACATGCGAGTTATTGGCCAGAAGCTTATGGATCACACATCAGAGGAGTGTGGGAGGTTATTTATCACAGTCAGCGCGAGCAACACATTCCGCCCTGAGGTGTTTATTGGCTCACAGTTAAAGGGACACAACTAAATATACGCGGTTTGAATAAGTATATTTATACATGCGTTAAGATGGTTCATTGGAATTCATTCTACGAGCCTCGCGGTTTAACAAATTGTTCAGTTTTGCTGGTGAGACAAGAGACGGATGTATGTGTAGAAACACGATATTCTCAGTGTGATTGGTGTACTCATCTGGAGTTATTTTAAGTTTTAAATATTAATGTATAAAAGTTATAGAAACCTAACAGGCCACTGGAGTGCTTTTAAGTGATCATTTCATAAAAACCACAATGCTAAACTGTTAAAGAAAACTATGTAACCTCTAAAATGAAGGTTATATTTGTAAGCCCTGTTTTTCCAGATATACATTTTCATTGGGAACCAATTGGTTCCTTTTTAAGATGCCTCTCAACTAAACATTGGAGCTTGTTGCTTTTTCTTTAATTTGAACCACTTTTAAGAATTTAAATTGTTAATTGTGGTTTTTTTTTCATCTTACAGGGGACCCAATGCATCCCTGCGAGTGCTTCAGTGATACCTGTCATACCAGGTAAGTGAAGCGCTGCATGCACACCTCATTGCATGCATTGGACCGTGCGTGCATGGACAGAGTGGATGCACGTTGGGGTCAAAATAACAGTAATATTATGCTGTTGCAGCCAGAGCTCGCTGATTGGGACAGAAATCAAAGCATGTTGAAGGTTTTTCTTTGCCTCCGGAACATCATATTTTCAATCCAGCAGATCAAAGTGCTGACAAATCACCATGCAGACCCTGCAACGCCGCTAAACACTATATCGCGGCGTGGAACATTCTGGATAAACCGTCTGGGTCTGAGAACACTCGCGGCTTAGAGGAGCCACCGGTGAGGAGAAGCGACGATTCGCCGCTGCCAAGAAAAGGAGGAGATAAATTAGCCAGTCTCTTAGCTGATCTGCTCGGCTTCCCAAATGCCGATAGGCAGCTTGAGGCGAAGAGCAACAGACTGAACCTTTACGAGTCAATGAGCCCCAGTTTGGGAAATGAGCCGAAATCTGCACCGACTGGCGCCCGTACGCCCGCATCTCACGACTCGGGGGCCGACGACAGAGGAGCCGTCATCTACGAAAACTGTTTCAAGTGTCGAGGAGAGCACTGCCGCCCTCCCCCGCGGGTGCCCCCCGCCGCGGAGAGACGCAGCGGGAAGGTTCCCGCCTCTCGACCGCCTACGAACGGGTCTCGCCCGTTTGCCGGCGAGGAGCCGGATGGTGGAACAGCGGCCGGCGAAGGTAAGAGGCCTCTTCTCCAATGTTCTCCTCGACTCCCAGCAAAGCTGCTGCGATCCCTGTGGCGTCCCTTTGCTCCGCCGACCTCCCGAAAGTGGACCTCCTCTTTGTTTCCGCTCCGTCATCAATAAAGAAAAAAAAAAAAGATGAACACACCTCTTTTCCTCCTGGCTTCTTTTGTTTAATCAACTGCTTGTTTTCCTCCTCCGCACTCTGTGACCTTCCCTTTTGTTGTGCTGCTCGTACAACTGAGTTCGAGGGCTTTGAAAAGTCAACGGGGCCGAAGTTGTTGCGGCGCGAGTTATGAAATCATAAATTATGCACAGGCTCTACGAGAGTCAGCGCCCTCGGCTGAATGTGCACCTCTTTAAAAAGCTCAACATTATAAGCCTCCAACCCGGTTATAGCAGGAGTATCTTTGTGCACGTATACGCAAAGTAGAATAAGAACACTAAAACTTGGAGGGCTAATTTATCAGTTTACTATTGGCCTAATGACGACATATATTCTTTACAGTAACTAACGAGGCGGCGCAGAGCATGAAATGGCACTAAAGGGCTGCACGTTTATCTTCTGCATGTCACCCATCCAGATCTGTAGTTCAAGCCCCCCCGTGTGCAATAGAGGATGATTAATCGATCCACTATCATTTCCTTTTCCTCCCACCACTGGAGCTCTGGAGGAATTCATGCAAAGAGCAGCCTGTCTGAAGTCATTCACAGAATGGATTAAAAAGCGCTGTGGGATAATGATTATGCCGCGGCTATTGGCACAAGAGTTTGCAGTTTCTTATGTTAAAAATGTTTCTCTCTCTCTCTCTCTCTCCCCCCCAACAGACAAAAGGCTTAATAGCAAAGGGGAAAGACGCAGAGCCGATCCCGCTTATGAGATCATGGAGAGTCGGCCGCTGGAGAGGAACTTGGAGGTAGGCCCGTTTAAAAAACCTCTAATCCGCTTTAATGATATCAACCACCGACACATTTTGACTGCAGCTCATTGTGCTGCGAGTTCAGCTAAACAATGTGTCCGATATCGAGGGTGAAGAGCAGGAATAATAGGTTCAAGTAGTATCTGAAATTAAACACGGGGAAAGTGTGTGGTCTTGAACCTGATGTCCGGTTAGTCGTCCCGCATGTGGATTGGAATAAGCAGTTGAGAATGATGTAAATGAGCTGGTAGCCGTTAATGGACTGTACCTTTTAAAACCTTTTGCTTTGGACTTCTACGTGGGTTCGAGATGAGACCTTTTCAGACGCAAAAAGCCAAAAGTAAGAAAAGTCAAGGGACAATAGAGGTTGGTTGGTTGACAACGCAAAGACCTCCAAGATGTTGTCACTTAGAGTCAGCTGATCACCTGTATATATACATTCTCAGTGCCAACATGGCGCGCTCACAGTGGCTGTGTGGGATCAAAGATCACGTGGCTGCATGGTCATCCATCCACAGCGATGAACCATCGTTTCCACACGGATTTGGGCCTCCTCCTGACGTGTCCGCCGAGCTGTGGCGGACCAACTTCTACCAATAGATTTAATGCCGTAGTTGCTTCCCGCAGATTCTAATCAACGCTGCGCGCTGTGTGCCGCAGGCGGAGGAAAAAAGCAAGTACGAGCTGATGGGCAGCTGTGGGCAGAAGAGGTTCCTGCAGGAAGACCAAGGTGAGTGAGACCGGCGGCCAGGAATGAACAGGATCGCTTTTTCATAATCGCTCGCTCCTCGAGTTACGTAACACTCAATTGTGTCCAGAGAAAACACAAACAAGCGGCGAGCGCGGTGACGTGTTGACGGCACGCCTTGCCCTGACGGCGAGGGGAGGGGGACCGCCTCGGAAAGGGTACCCTCAGTCTAATGCACACCCGCTGCAGGAAGTCCCAGCAGCTGTCAGGATGTGGCACCGAACACATCAGTCATGTTCGCGTACAGACACACACACACACACACACACACACGCACACGAACAGAGCAGTTAATGGACGGGGACGGTCGGCACGGCGGCCGAGTCCGACGGCTCAGGTTTACTTGAGGATGCCGTCCCAACACTGATGGGACCCGCCGGTTGGTTCCGCCCCCTTGTGCATAGAATTCTCGCCACTATTCTATTGAAGAGTAACTAAGCGGTAAATATGAAAACACTGTGTAACATCGCATTGGCCTTTTTGGGTCAGTCGGTTCCAGCTCTGCCTCAACGTCTGTCATGTAAAAGGTAGGACCCCCCCCCCCCCCCCCCATCTTTTCGCAGGCCAGTTACCCCGGAGACGCAGCTGTCACCGAACCCGTCATGTTTCCCTGGAAAGCGGTTGACTTTGTGTAATTCTGGACACGAGGTGTTCCCTCCTGAGCAACGTGCGCCCCCTGTCAACAGGCGTGATGGGGGGGGGGGGCGTTATAAAACGTAACACCTCCGAGAGTAGCCGCCGGGTTTCTAGATCAGGAATCGGTTCCTCTTGGGCGTCGCCAAAGGCCGCACTCTCCCGGCGTCTGATGGCCTCTCACTGACAGTGTGACTGACCCCCCCCCCCCCCCCCCAGCTCGGGGGTTTGATCTGTCTGGTAGCGTTTAGGGGGAGTCAAAAGTCCCCGAGCGTCACGCATTACACTATTCATGGCGGAGAACGGAAGTATGCAGGTTTGCAAGTGGGGAAATTTCACAGATATCCTTGAGTGCACCAAAGGTTTTATTTATCCTTAATGGCATTTTAGACACGGACATTGAAGAAAAGCAATAAAATATGTGCATATTTTATGCTGTTGGCCTGAAACGGTCTCAATAAGACAATCGAATAAATAGCCTTTACCCTGGAGCTCTTTTTCGGATTTGTACCTCGGTTGGTGTGGCAAAAATTGGTTAAATTAATACGTTTAAATGGATATTGTGTTATTTGCAGAAGTTGTTTTAGTAAAATATTTTTTAAGCTTGGTAGTGTTTTTCAGGTGACGCTGCAAGCTTAATTTGTGGCCTCCTTCTTTTTGCCACTAATTTGACAAACAAAAACATTTGTGTCTGTAAACACACCAGGTTTCCACATGTTTAAGGGATCGGATTTCTAGCACTGACAACAAGGTGCTTTTACCGCCTCATGATATAAAATGACCCTAATGCTTGTGATAAGTTACAAGGGCAATTTTGTGCAATGTGTGCCAGTGTGGCTGCTGATCCCAGATCTGCTGCTGTGCGTTTTGCTGCAGATGTGTGCAGACTCAAATGACTAACGTAACAATATTAAGTACAGGATGTTAATTACTAATTAACGTTTGCGCTGTTGATAAGGACTTTTTCCTCAATAACTCTCAACCCTGGAGGCAAAAATCTTCTGTCGCTGTTATCATTTAATTAAGGTCATAACGACAAATTAGTAATCCTCTCCTTTTAAATAAGTAAAAGTTTGAGTTATTTTATCTTTTTAATATTATCAACAATTCCTGTAAAAGGACATGTGAATCATACTGTCTATGTATCCACAGCCGGGTGAAGCATATTCCTCATATGTGTCATAGAACTCTCCAAAAAACTATTTGGTACACCCGAAAAAGTCACGTGACATAATTGAAGAAAGATTTGAACAGACACAGTGAAATAACTCGCCAGTGCTCATTGTAATAAATAGACAATGACGAACCACTTGTTGCTTGTGGCGTCGTTGTGGGATTAAGTTTCTGCCTCTTTTTGTTTCTCTGTCAACGACACGTATGACCGAAACTCAATTAACTCTTTTGTTGACAGGGGCGGCGGCGGCGTCCGTCCCCCCCCCGGAGGCAGCGCTCCCCGAAAGACCTCGCGGCGAAGGCGTGACGTATGTGAATATTCCCGTCAGTCCCACATCCAAGAAACAGCTCAACTACATGGAGCTGGAGCTGCAGGAGCCGGGTGCCGCGGCGCACGCCCCCCCTCAGCGTAAGGCATGCATAACCTCTGATGAGTCAAAGGTCAACGGTTGGTGTCGGGCAAGAAGAACGGTCAGAAAATGTATGGAGGGGTCTGTTTTGATTTCTCAAAGTGAAATGTTAATAATGTCTCAGTGGGAAATATTCTTTTAGTGTCTGTTGAGCCCTAAAGGGCACTTTTAATAAATTAGTAATGGCCATCATTTAGCATTATTGTACTCATCCTTTTTACTGATATTGCGTCAGAATTGATCTACTTTCGCACACACACAGAACTCCTTTGTTCTTATTAAACATACATGAAATCTAGCTTTTGGTCCACTGTATAAATGTTAATATATATATATATATATCAATCTGCGCGCTCACGGCATCAGCCCAAAAGGAAATGCTGTAAATCGCCATGGTCATAAGCTTGGAAATATAGAATACTCTATGATGCATATTCATTATTCAAAGGATATTTCATTCATATGCAGGTGAAGGCATTACTGAATTGATTAAGGTCGATGTAAAATGCCCTCGGTCTTGACCTCGTGCTCTTGTCTTGAACACAAGGCTTCCTGATCCGTGTCTGATCCGTGCAGCTCCATGCAAAGGCAATATTTAAAAAGATGTTCAAGCCGTGCAGACGGTTCTGAAAGAGCCAATTTAAAAACGCGCCGGGATACATGAAAAGTCGCCGCAGATACATGATTAGCCTGTAATTCTATTTCACTCCGTCGGCTCCCGAGCCATTCCGCGGCGTTCCTTCCGTCTCGCTGAAAGACGGCGGCGTCCTCTCCATCCGAGGCGGCGCAGTAGAGGGCATCCACCGGCTCACACGCGCTCCTCCTCCTGGAGGGCCACTGACGCGCTGTATGGAGGGCTGCATAGGGAGGGAAGGTGGGGGGCGGAGGGGGGTTGTTAAGAGGCTTCCGCTGAATCGTTGCCATATCGTTCTGCTTGGCGCGGCGACACGGCGCCGCAGACCACAAGCAATCACGTTGGCAGCGGGGGCAGAGATCCACTTAACTCTCTGTTGTCGTGTTTGGTTTGGATGTTCCCAGCAGTTCGCGAAATTGGATGCTGATTCAGAAGAATGCTTTTGCTGCATTCTAAAGCATTAATTGGCTTCAGCTAATCGGGGTAGGAATTGGCTGGAATTGGAAAAAGTTATTATGTTTTTTTCTTTTGTCTAGTAGGTCAAAGACAAAACTGTACAGACAAAAAGAGTATATATTCATATCTGAAAGGTCCAGTTCTGTCTTAATTACATTGTTGCCAATTGAAAATATGCTTCAAAACTAGGAAATCTGCTTATTTGTCTCATTCAAGATTTTATACCTCACCTTTATAAAACCACAAGTTGGAGCTGGCTCAAGTTTTGTCTGCTACCAATCTGCTTCTCTAATTCTTGTTATGAAAGCAAACAAGCTTATTTCTCAAAAACCGACAAGATAAATGGGCAGTTTTACTTCCTTATTCTCTCCTTTCATCTTCGGATTATTCCCTGGATGGTGATTATAAATCAAATTTAAAGGCTTTCAAATTCGACCCTTTGTTAAATATGCATCTGCCTAATATCACACGCTCTTTGGCTAGAATTGTCGTCCCTGGACAGTTCAGAGGATCTCTCCCACTAGAAGCAAAATTACCAAAGTGTTTCTATACATCCGACCCGCATTCAAATCTCGGGCCTCCTTTCGTGTCTCGGCAGGGAGGAGCTCCACCAAGTACGCGCAGATTGACATCACCGCCACAGAGACAGCCCACAAAGTGGGCACGCAGCACGCCCTGGGACGCCAGGAGGGCCTGCACGCCCTGGAGCAGAGGAGGAAGGGGACGCCGCACTGATTCCCTCGGTCGCTGGACTGTTGATCTCAGCAGGGTGTGCTTTTTTTTTTTTTTTGCCTCGAGGACAGCGTACCACATGCCGGCCATCGCTCTGAGATGTTTTTTTTTTTTTTTTAGTTGAGACTGTTCCAAAAGATTCTCTGCTGCAGGTTGCTAAGCCTGGTCCTAACTGACAGGTCAACCTGTGAATATAGTTTTAAGTGGGTTTCGTCTTATTCAGATGCAATAGTTTCGTTTTCTTATGAACTCCTACCTAAAGCGTATAAGATTTAAACCTGGGGGAAGAAGGCTTGAGCCTGGATCGAGCAACCGGCATTCCTCTACTCCTCCTGGTCTACACGTGTGGTCTGCCCGGACCTCCTCCACTTCTCTAAGATGCAGGTTTGACGGCTAAAAGCAACTTAAAGACGGAGCAGAGGATTTGCACCAACGTTTTGAATTATTCTCCTTGGTGGATTTGGGCATCTCATTAAATGGCATTATGTCAGTGGCGGAGCCTCGGGCCAATTTGGAGGAAAATGTGCGAGTCCTGAGCTGAGTCACCGACGCCAAACACCCCCCACAGCTCACCCGGCTAATCACTAATAACATGCAGTATGCTTTTTGCCTTTTCTTTTTGGGAGAAGGAGGCAGGTTGGCAGCGGGAGATGTGTTTTATTCTCACAAGGAGTTCATATCCTCAGAGACAACCGAATCGTTAATTCTACATTAGTGTATGTTGATATTTAGGGATAAAGTTCATCCAGTTTTACCCAGAAATAACATTTCACACTGAATCGGTGCTGTTAAATACAGGATAAGAAATGCTGCCTCATAATACTTCCATCCTGTGCATGAGGACGTTTAGCCCGGGTGTAACTAATGGACATTCGTGATGAACATAATCTCTTTATTACTAATGCAAAGCAGAGAGGATGTCAAAATCAACTGATATTCTTAATTATTCTGGAACAAATGTATCCCAGATTTCGCTGCCTGGCACTCATGCTCCTGATTTGTGAAATTACGTATTTGAATAGAGTTTTTGAGGTTTTCTTTTTTTACTCCCTGAAATGGTTAAATGCTTTCCCTTATTCCTGTTACGTGTGTACACAAAAGCATTTTTACTGAAACCAAAATAGGTATTGAGTAATGTTTTGAGCAACTGTTTTAGTAGCACATTTTAGTCCATGTATTGTTTTAGTTTCAAACTCTGCTATGATTACACTCTATTTTCATATCTGTAAATACATTTTCTTTCTTTTTAGATCTGGATTGTTCTATACATGTAAAGACATTATGTATGTACAGAAAGCGTGCATGGGAGGAGTTCAATGATTGCCATTTTTCTTGTAAATTATATATAACAATACATCATTACTGCTCCGCACGTTCAGTTTTTCTAGACCAGCATATTCTGTATGGGACTTTTCCCCACATATATGAAGCATCTTTGGAATAATTATTTATCACTCAGCACTGCTATGAATTTGAATGACTGAGCTATAGTACGCTGTTTCTTAGCTCTGATCAAATTATATAATTAATAATAATATTAAAAATGTTTAGTATAGCACGTTGAAAAGTGATTTTTTTTTAAAAAGGTCATAGCATACAGCGGGGGATCCTCCTGCACTCCCTGAACGCGACATGAAATGCATTATATATTATATTCTTTTTCATTAAGTCGCATTTTACACACAACTACAGTGCAGTTTAGAAGGTCCAGGTTGAACGCCGTCTCACAGAGGTTCTATCAACAGGAATTGCTCCTGATTGTTGCCCCTGACTGACGGCTCTCTGCCACTAAACCGACGTGCAACTAAACCGTACGGCCAAGCGTGTCTCAGAAACTCATTAAATATGGATGCAAAGGGAAAAAGCGTAATTGGTTGTCTCTGCGGTTCAATATTGATCTAAATAAATGGATGTTAACGCAATTCGGAAGCCGGTGGCAGTAGTAAAATGAACTATGCAAATTCACAGACAGCCGGTGCCTGACTTCATGTAGGAAAAGTGTGAATCTCTCACACCGAGACGAGACTTACCGGTCATAGTATAGCACATCAAAATAAGACTAAAAGGTCATAGTATAGCACATCAAAATAAGACTAAAAGGTCATAGTATAGCACGTCGAAATAAGACTAAAGGTCATAGTATAGCACGTCAAAATAAGACTAAAAGGTCATAGTATAGCACGTCGAAATAAGACTAAACGGTCATAGTATAGCACGTTGAAATAAGACTAAACGGTCATAGTATAGCACGTCGAAATAAGACTAAAAGGTCATAGTATAGCACGTCGAAATAAGACTAAAAGGTCATAGTATAGCACGTCAAAATAAGACTAAAAGGTCATAGTATAGCACGTCGAAATAAGACTAACCGGTCATAGTATAGCACGTTGAAATAAGACTAAACGGTCATAGTATAGCACGTCGAAATAAGACTAAAAGGTCATAGTATAGCACGTCGAAATAAGACTAACCGGTCATAGTATAGCACGTTGAAATAAGACTAAACGGTCATAGTATAGCACGTCGAAATAAGACTAAAAGGTCATAGTATAGCACGTCGAAATAAGACTAAAAGGTCATAGTATAGCACGTCAAAATAAGACTAAAAGGTCATAGTATAGCACGTCGAAATAAGACTAAACGGTCATAGTATAGCACGTCGAAATAAGACTAAAAGGTCATAGTATAGCACGTCGAAATAAGACTAAAAGGTCATAGTATAGCACGTCAAAATAAGACTAAAGGTCATAGTATAGCACGTCAAAATAAGACTAAAAGGTCATAGTATAGCACGTCAAAATAAGACTAAAGGTCATAGTATAGCACGTCAAAATAAGACTAAAGGTCATAGTATAGCACGTCAAAATAAGACTAAACGGTCATAGTATAGCACGTCAAAATAAGACTAAAGGTCATAGTATAGCACGTCAAAATAAGACTAAAGGTCATAGTATAGCACGTCAAAATAAGACTAAACGGTCATAGTATAGCACGTCAAAATAAGACTAACCGGTCATAGTATAGCACGTCAAGATAAGACTAAACGGTCATAGTATAGCACGTCAAAATAAGACTAACCGGTCATAGTATAGCACGTCAAGATAAGACTAAAGGTCATAGTATAGCACGTCAAAATAAGACTAAACGGTCATAGTATAGCACGTCGAAATAAGACTAAACGGTCATAGTATAGCATCTCAAAACAAGACTTTTTTGACATGCTATACTACCACCATTTTTTAACACGCTATATAAACTTTTTTTTTCAACATAAAAAACAGGCGGGTCTCGGATGGCCACATGCATTATGTCTATTGAGACTAAATGTTCGACCGACTCTGACGCCACTTAAAAAGACTTGAGACTTCCCCCAAGACTTGCTTTGAGGGGACCACAATTTAAAAGGTCTCTTCTGGCTTTGATGTCACTGGGAACTTGATTCTAAATTATGGAGACCTGATTGGAATCTTGCTTTGATTGGAAATTTGCACCGACAAAACCCAACTCAATATGCGCTCTCCTTTTTACCTCCATCATACTAGATAAAATGCAAAGAAAAAGCTCTGCGCTCCACATGGTCCTCAACAGAAAGCACACGCTGTCTTACACATTTGACATTTTCTCATTCAATGAGAAAGCGTGTCCAATCGTTTGACTGGTACTGTATGTCTTCTATAGATTCGGGGCCATTCAGTTCTTTCCATTATTTTTCCCGTGTTAGAAAATGACATCTTAATGAATAAGTCATCGGTGCTCGCAAAGAAAACCCTCTGAATTGTCAATCTCGTACTTACACGTCAGAAAACAAATTAATAAGAAAACTCAATCTAGCATTATTTATGCGAGGGACTGTTACGGCCCTTGGCCTGTTTCTGGTCGTTCTCCTGCCCCTCCTCTCGTTTCAGGCCTAATTGCGGACACCTGGGACGATGGGGGTTAAATGGGAGGTTCTCTGCTGCATGAGGTTCTTCTTCCTGCGCTGGTCTGGCGACGGGAGGATTAGATGCCGCTCGGTTGGCCCGTCCGGCTCCATACCTCGCTTGGGGCTCCAAGGACGTGACAGATGCACATTTAAGTTTATTTGCGGTTATGTCTTTTATTTTGACAATCAACACTTGCTCCCACACATACAACACATCCCTACACTTGCTTTACACCACTGATACTGCCGTTCACACCTCATCGTTGGTTTTGTTGTTTAAAGTTGTGTTTGAGGCACAATAAACTTATGTTTGGCACCGTTGCTCGTGGCATGATATAGACGTTGGAGGTGCGAAGCCCATTAGGCAAAGATTCTACCGTGTTCACCCAGAGAAGCGTAAAAACCTGGAGGATGAGATTAGATACATGCTTCATAATGGAATAGCAGTTCCCTCTGACTCTAGTTGGGCCTCACCCTGTCTCTTGGTCCCAAAGCCAGACAATACTCCTCGGTTCTGTACAGATTTTCGTAAAGTGAACGCAGTTACCAAGCCTGACTCCTTCCCTCTTCCTCGTATGGAGGATTGTGTTGATCAAGTGGGGGGGGCGAAATTTGTGACTAAGCTGGATTTACTTAAAGGTTACTGGCAAGTGCCATTGACAGACAGGGCAAGGGAGATTGCTTCTTTTATTACACCAGGGGGGCTGTACTCCTACAATGTTATGGCTTTTGGTTTAAGGAATGCACCGGCAACTTTCCAGCGCCTAATGAACTTGGTGGTGCGTGACCTGGAAGGATGTGCAGTGTATTTGGATGACGTGGTGGTATACGCTGACAACTGGGAACAGCATTTGGGGCGTGTTCAAGCTTTGTTTATGCGTCTAGCTCATGCTAGTTTGACAGTGAATTTGGCAAAGTGTGAATTTGCTAGGGCCACAGTGGTCTACTTGGGTCGTGTGGTTGGCCAGGGGTCGGTGAGACCAGTGCGTGCTAAAGTATGTGCAATTGATGACATCCCAACACCAACGACAAAGAAGGAGCTCATGAGATTTCTCGGTATGGTGGGCTACTATAGGTGTTTTTGCAGGAATTTCTCTACAGTGGTCGCACCTCTAACTGATCTTCTGAAAGGGAAGACGAAGTATGTGTGGTCTCCGGTATGCCAGCAGTCCTTCGAGAGGGTAAAAGCTCTGATATCGAATGCTCCGGTTCTAGTGGCTCCTAGGTGGGATCGTGAGTTTTGCCTGGAGGTGGATGCCAGCATGGTTGGGGCTGGGGCAGTGTTGCTGCAGAAGGATGATGAGGGGATTAACAAGCCTGTGTGTTTCTTTTCCAGGAAATTTAATTGCCACCAGCGAAATTACTCCGTCATAGAGAAAGAGACGCTTGCGCTTATTTTGGCGTTACAGCATTTCAGTGTGTATCTGGGCTCCGGTCCGGTGGTAGTTTTCTCTGACCACAATCCTCTAACCTTCCTCAGCACTCTACAGACTCCCAACCAGCGCCTGATGCGCTGGGCTCTCCACCTCCAGTCCTACACTTTGGACATTCGACATATCAAGGGGCGGGACAATGTGGTGGCAGACGCGTTGTCCCGGTCTCCAATGTGTTGGGTAAGATATGCCGCCTAAAAATTTGCGTAGTTTCATGGGATACCTGCAGCTCAAGGGAACCCTTAGGTGGTCCCTGTTTTGTTAGGGGGGGGTGTTACGGCCCTTGGCCTGTTTCTGGTCGTTCTCCTGCCCCTCCTCTCGTTTCAGGCCTAATTGCGGACACCTGGGACGATGGGGGTTAAATGGGAGGTTCTCTGCTGCATGAGGTTCTTCTTCCTGCGCTGGTCTGGCGACGGGAGGATTAGATGCCGCTCGGTTGGCCCGTCCGGCTCCATACCTCGCTTGGGGCTCCAAGGACGTGACAGATGCACATTTAAGTTTATTTGCGGTTATGTCTTTTATTTTGACAATCAACACTTGCTCCCACACATACAACACATCCCTACACTTGCTTTACACCACTGATACTGCCGTTCACACCTCATCGTTGGTTTTGTTGTTTAAAGTTGTGTTTGAGGCACAATAAACTTATGTTTGGCACCGTTGCTCGTGGCATGGTCTCCCCTCTTTTGTTGCGGCCTTGAGTCAGCCGTAACAGGGACCATCACCGACCTCCACACAGACACACACTCGTACTTCATCACTGATCCCGCTGCTCCTTTCATAGGACTCAGAAGAAATAAGGACTAAATTATGCAGGAGCTGAGAGAACGGTTCATTTTCAAGCCGCAGCACTTTAAGGCCTGACAGGAAATTCTTGCCACAAAGTGCATTAATAATTCTCGGAGAACATTGAGCACATTATTGTTTGTCCAGCCTCAGTGTGCAGCATCCAATTATGGCCGCGACCATTTAATTCCCTGCAGCAGCAACCCCGTCTCTTATTTACATGTCAAAAGACAAATGAGAGTTCACGGGGGGTTGCACCTTAAATGAAAAAGATTATTTCACAAGAGGGACAATTCACAATAACAAATTGACTCAAATTGAAGCAGGACGACGATGCTTTAAGTCAGCGTTTTTAATACAAAGTATTTTAAGTAACTGTCAGAGTTTCATCTTAAAGTCCTTCACAGAGGCCAGATGTGAGTTGTTGCTCCAGCTCGCAGGTACGTACAGCGTCCCGAGTGTGGAGCCCGGCTCCGCTGACTTTAAATCAAGCGCCGGGGCCTCGTGGCTTCTCAGTAAATGTTACGCTTCCACAAATAGCAGCTGATCTGCTTTATCTGTCGGGAGTGATTTGTCGCCAACGGTCGGAGCCCGCGGGGGTTTAGCAGCATTTCGACAACGGCAACCCAATAAAGTCCAGCCGCTGACCTTTTTGCTCCCGTCGTCGGCCTCGTTGGGACCAACTCAATTACGACCCCTAACGTCTTACACCA
Organism: Gasterosteus aculeatus; assembly: GCF_964276395.1. Lineage (NCBI taxonomy): Eukaryota > Metazoa > Chordata > Actinopteri > Perciformes > Gasterosteidae > Gasterosteus > Gasterosteus aculeatus. The sequence continues at coordinate 5,368,417 of NC_135694.1, read as the reverse complement.
ACGCACAAAGAGGCCTCTTGCCCAGCAGGCATCTCAAGATGAAAAGCCTTAATCAGGTTTTTATTTTATTTTATTCCCCCTTCATGAAGCTTTTATTTTCCTCGGATTGTAGCAGTTTTATTGCCCTGCTGCTATTAAAGGTGCTGATAATTTGCTAACAGTTGGCGGTTTAAAGGACAGCTGAGGCTACAGAGATGATCGATGTCAAATGTCCTTTTCCCTTTTTTAATGTGACTGAGTCAGTGGGCTGAAGAAATGACTGAAACGGTTTGGATGATTTCAGATGGTTTCAAGGAAAGGAAAAGTAGATTTTTCGGGGCTGCTCAATGATCTGCATCGCTCCAAATTAACACCACAACATGAAGGGCTCTTGGACGTGATCACTGAAGCTCACTGTCCTCTCGTTTCTTAGTCTCTGATTATCCTTTAAAGGGCTCCAGGCTGCGCTCCTAATCTGTCCTTATGATTCACTCGCATGCAGCTTTGGGAGAGAAGATCATGGTGCCAAATATCGAGCGAGCCGAGGCAAGTTACGTTATTTGAGCGTTTTAGAATGTGTGATGTCGCTGCAAGGGTCGAGTGAAATGGACCAACCGGCTCATACGCTTTAGTGTGTGTAAAACATCGGGGAATACGCCTGTGAATGCGCTCGCTTTTCCGGCCTCCCACTTTTTTCCTGTGACGCATCAAAAGAGAACAAAGCAGTGTGAGTGTGAGTTACGTAACGCGCCAAATGGGGTCCGTTTTTTTCAATGATTTTTTTTGAACAACAATGAATGTCCAGCCAAATACAAACACTTCGGCTTGATATCGTTGGATGCTCATCTGCTGACTGTTACTCAACAAAAACCGTCATCTTCTCGGTGACGTCTTTACCTCGTTGATCGGACAAAAGTATATATATTATTCCAGCTTCCTCTGCCTCAGTGTTCTTTACCCCGACCTTGGTTTGCCAAACATCCCTAAAAACCTCCTCCTTGATGTTTTAATCTTTTACTGGCAAAGTTGCCTTGAAATGCCGAACAGTTATCACAGTGTGACTGGACTCAAGACGGTAGAAATCCTCCTCCTCAAGTCTTTTCAAAGGCCCTTTTCAAAGGTCTGTAGACCGACCGAGGGATTAGAGTGATTCCTTCTTTACAGAGTGTGTCCTGGTTGCCATTCCTGTTTATTTCCCTTGCTTCCCCTCATTGGAATAAACATGTCAAGATGTCCCGAATCACAAACGAGCGGGCGACGTGTCAATGGACTTTTAACGAGACGGCGTTGCGAGGGGACGGAGCCCCGTCTGTCACGTGGTGACGAGACGCCCCGAGAAGCACTGGATGCACATGACGCATTCCGTGGGGCACGTGGCACTCAGAGCGGCCCCTAAAGCGGAAGCGGGGCACCCCGAGAGGGGGGGCGGCCTGATTCGAGGTCGCCGTACGCAGGGGGTTGGGGATGTAATGGGGGGCGGAGGCCTCTGTGCTGCGTTACATTAAATGTGGCGCGTCCTGACCCCGTGTGACCTGCACAGGAGGACTCTCTATATCGGTGCGACTCTCTGTAATTCTGCGGCTGAAAATATCTCAACTAAGTGCAGTTCTTTTTCGCTTCACAGGAGCCGTCACCTGGAACGTCTGCTGACGACCCCGGGTGGGGGTAGAATTGATAAAGAGAAAACTTTCATTTAACCTGTGCCACTCTTAAATGTCATGGCACTTCTCCGCGACAACACCTTCGGCTTCCCCGTTGCTCCTCTGGCACATCTGCGCCGAGCAGAAAACGCGGCCTTCGATTAGCTCTTTAAGGCAGAATCAATTGAGACGCTCATCGCGCACCAACGGACTTGACATTCGGCAGATGAGTCACGAGGGTTTTTTTTTTTCTCGATGGCGTCGGCTGCAAAAAATAGACACGCATTGCTCGGCAGAATGTTAATCAGGCTTCACCTCCGTGTAGCCAGTGCCTGTGCGCAGATACCGTAATGCTGCGGTGCAAATGTGACAACGTGATGGGGACACCAGTAATCCAGGAGGAAAGCTTTATTCAGCGTGCACGAGGGCCTGTTTGATATGCAAGACGGGTCCATTCGTCATCGCGTTAAGATGCCTGTGGATAATCTGCAAAGATCTTATTTAAAAATGTGTGGATCAATGTCATTTAAGAAAAACCTTGAAAATAAGTTTCATACTTTTTAGTATGTAAATAGTCAAATGTTTTTATGCAGTTATAAAATAGCAGGAATAGCCTTAATATTGAGTAACAGGCCTATATTGTTATTTATTCAAACACCAATGCACAAAAAAAGTCTGTCACTTCCCATTAGACTGGATTAGAAATAATGGGCAAGTTTAACGGAGCGGAAGGTAAAAGTTTTACATACTTTTTTCAAGAACCCTTGTTTCACGTTATTTCCTTGAAGTTGAGAGTAAATTCTCCAGAGAAAATGAAACAAACGCATGTGGTTTGTCAAATCAAAGGACTCGCTCGATGCACAGCGAGCTCACTGCTGCTCTTTTTTTTCTTCCAAACGACAATTTATTTAAATTGCAGTGCTTTCAAAACCACTTAAATGTCTTGTCTTTTCTCCATTTTCTTTTCACTTTAGCGCGAGAGAGGATGAGTGGGAGTTGTCACAGCATGCCGGCTCAAACAAACAGATCTGAATTGTGGAGAAGGCACCTATAACATTGTATAACTCGTGTGTATCTCGTGAATAATTGGGCCGAGTATGTTTTGTTGGGTTTCATGAAGGGACGTTGACATGTTGACAAAAGATGACGGGTGTTCGCCGACAGTAGGCGTGTCCACGTAGTGTGATGGTAGTATTACATTACATTACATGTCATTTAGCTGACGCTTTTACTGCAGACGCACAGTTAAGGACTCTATTGATCGCCAATAATTGTCCAGCAAAAGACTGGCAGAAGAAATCGGATGATGCAAAAGTACACGTAGCTTACAAACAAGATGCATTTCAAATTGAAATGAATGGATGAACTTTGGACAGAGCCGCGTTAACTAATCAAATCTTACTCTTGAAATTAAACAAACACATTAAGGAAGAGCATTTTCTTCCAGCAATCAATAATCTGAGACCAGAAGCTATAATCTTCCATCAGGCTCGGTTTGATTTTGGGGTTTGGTGATTCTCTCTGAAATCCCCTGAGCCATGTAAAAAACAAACATAAGGAAAGGCCAAGTCATTATGAAGCAATTAGCAGACGTAGTGGTGGTGGTAAAGACACCGGGCAGAAGACAGAGGCTTGATAATGGATGGAGGGGGGGGGGGGGGGGGGAATCGACGGGTCTGACTGTCTGTACTGGGAAACTGTACCTCTGCAGACTCGAAGGGGGCCGGCCGGCCTCGTGCAGGCCTCTCAGTGACCTCGGTGCTGTTGGTCCAATTATTTCACAGCCAGCAGGAGCCATTCGCAGCAGTGCAACAGGAATTATTTGTCCATTTCTTTGCAGTACGCTGAGGTCAGAGGTTATATTAGCGATCCGGATCTCATCTGGGAACCAAGGTCCTTGAAAAGACCTTTTGGAAATGTTGCACATGTTGTGCCTCATTGTTGTCTGTTGTGATCAGTTTTTACCGTAGCAACAATTGTAATAAGGGTTCTGTCCAAGATTTCTTTTTACGTTCATATACAAAGAAGAAAGTATTTATTCAAAATGATATTTTTTAAGAATACATTTCATTTGGTTATCAAGACCTCAAGCTTGCAGCGTTAAGCTGAAATCAGAGGTGTGGGCTGTAAAAAGACTACAGCAAAAGACATCGAAAAGGTCTGTAAACTATTGCAGAAGCTCGTAAACGCATCAGTCAGACACTTCGGATGTCTGTCCTGAGGAGGACAAAGACGGAAGGACACATGTCCCTTTTCAAGGGAGAAAAGCGTTTGACTGTTCAGCCTCAGCCTGAGGGTCAACATGGTTTAGCACTTTTAGTGTAACTGTTGTTTGTACCAATGAGGGCCGGAGAACATGGAGCTCGCCGTTGTCTCTCAGAGGCTCAACGCGCTTCAGAGGTTTGAAGGTAATGGCTGGTTGATACTGTTAGAGAGTTTTTCTTTTCCATCAAATAAATGACTCAAGAGGCTTCATTTATTCCTGATATAATATCACAATAACTCAGCAGGAAACCAACTCATTTGAGGTGTAGCTACAACTTCCCTGCTCTAACCTCTAAATGTGATTATTCAAGCTGTTACCCTGAAATATTTCCATGAAATCAAACCACATTTTTGATTCGCTGCAGTTGTACTTTACATACTTTACCTCTGATCTTCCTACTGGTGCTTCTTTACAAGCATTCAACTGGTGAAACTTGATGTGGATTTTATTGTAAAACCCAGCAGTCATTTTGTTAAAATTACGTTCTTTATTCAATTAAATAAAGTTATTAGACAGAATGTTAAAGGGCCCTTTGTAGCTACATATATACAGTATGTGCAGAATATGATAGTAAATTGTTTTTATTTTTGCAGTCACATCCCATCCAACGGAAAATAGCATAAAAGCCACGATGATCCACAAAATGTGATGTAAACTATTAAACAAGCTCTTTTTGAAAGTTTCTCACGGCTGAGGAGGAAGCTTGTTATCCCACCGCCATTCATCTTCATCAACAAGCAAAAGACTATAAGAAAGTCTCAGTTTATTACTGTAGTGGCGTGTACTCAGCAGAGCGTTCACGTGTTTAGGCGGGTTGCCGCGGCGGGAGGGATTTTAAATTAACTTTGCAGGAACACTAGCTGACATTTCAGGGAGTGAACCGCCATGTTGGTTTCTCAGCCTGGCCTTTCCACAGCTTGACATTATCCCGCACTTGATTGGCTGAAGGATAGGAAGCACTCTAACCTCTCGTGCGCTCCTTACCAATCCCTTGTCCTCTGTGTCTCCTCGCGTTAAGGACTCTGGCCCGAGGAAAGGCTTCTCAAAGGGCACGCATTTGGAATTCACGGCATCTCAGCCTGCATGAGAGGGCCGCAACACGCAATTACATACCGTTTGGGGAAAATGAACCCTAACCCCTAAACCCTAACCCTAAAACCCTAACCCCTAACCCCTAACCCCTAACCCCTGAACCCTAAACCTCAACTTTTCGGGCTCAACGCTGTGATGTTTGTTTGTAGGGGTTTTCACCACGGGAAACACGTAGAAGCGACGAGCTATCGGAGGTTATTTCCTTATCCTGCGCCGCGTCCATTCTGGTTTCACCGTCGACTTGGCGGCGAAGTTAAGTGCTGCTTCACTTACATAACTGATGGTCGTCCTTGGGAGCACTTTTAGAATGAGCGCTGCCTGATGGAACAGTGCAGCCTTGAGGGGACGATGTTCACCCTAAGTAAAACAGACTGTACCCACTGACGCAGTTAACTTTGCTTCACTTTCACTGAACACACAAAAAGACGTCTTGGATCAAGCCCCAAAGACTATTCAGATTGATGCTGTTTAATAAATCATTGCTAAAAGTCTGTTGTAGTCTGTCCAAACTCCTGCTTCGAAGCACGGTTGCGTGTGATTACAAAACGCTTCAGCTTTATCTTCTGTAGCCCAGGCTAATGTGTTGACGGATGTCCTTTGTAGTGTGCGTGAACACAGACCGATCATGTCATGGGATGTTCATCCCCGTCTGATTTTCCTGTTTCCTTTGCTGAGTTGGGCTGACACGAGCGTTTGAAGACACAATAACACCAGAACAACCGCTTTGAAAGCATCCTAGAAGGACCTTTTTTTCTACTTAAACGAGGACAAAGAAAGCATTGCCTTGACACAAAAACAATTCATTGGTCCGTCTCTCTTAAAGTTAAATACCATAAATCGCACTGTCAGACTTCGAAGAGACCGATTCACCTTCCCTTTCGGAGCGTTTCGTTGTCATCAGACTGAGCTGTTGTTTGCACACGTGGAGCGACTGACTCGCAGGAGACGACGTCGGCCCTCTCGCGTGCTTTTCCCCTCTGCTCGCTGGAGGGATTCGGGCGTGCGGGGGGGGGGGGGGCTCGCTGCGAGTGAGCTGTGGAGACATCAGAGGGATGGCGGTGATTTATTATTTCATTTTCACGCAGAGTCAGACGTTATTTGCGCAGATGCTCAGACGACCCACTGATGTGTGGCATCGCTGAGCCGCTCACGGCTCAGTGAGCTGATACAAAGCAGTCGGCCTTGTTTGCTTTCCCCTCGGTTCCTGCCCACAGTGAGAGAATAACGTCGGGGGGACAACGCTACGCAGCACGCCCCAAATCTGCAATTGTTTTGTGTGAAATTGTTTCTTGGGAGGAAAACGTTACTCAAGCAGGAAGGTCGTTTCAGCCGGGACTATTTTCTCTCTCAGGACGCGACCTTGGGCCTTTCTGTATGAGAATCTCACTCTCTGCTGATCTGTTTCTTAAACTCTGTGGTCAACGTCTAAAGACAGAATCCGTGTTGACAAGTGCACTAAATAGCAGCAGTTAAATTGAATGTATTCTCAAGCCCGCCCACTCATCTTGTTCCGAGTCTCTGCATACCTGCACAGAAATGTTTGGTTTTGGCACCATGACAGAAGCTTTTGCTCCTTATTTAGCAAGAAAAATCACAGCCCTGCAGGTTAGTCAAACAATTATTTATAGCTCCAAAAAATCCTGCAGCTAAATAAGTTCTTTTAGGGAAATTTTAGGGAATAGTAAACTATAGGGGGAAATTATATTAATACTCTGGAAAAAAGATTTATATTTCTAACTACAATCAGAAAACATCTGATTTTACACCTATAAATTAATAAAATAAAAAAATGGAATGCATTTGGTTCAAAGCAGCTGTGCCTCTACAATTTACACCTAAATGTGTATTCATGAAATAATATCTATTGCATGAGGCAAGTGAACATGACCTGACCACGCTGAACTGCTCCCACCATCATTCCATCACTCACAGAAATCGGCCTGCAGGGCGGCGCGTTTAAAGTTTGTGTGACAGTTGCTTACTACGAAGCCGCGGAGCTCACGAGGATCTACAGCTTCTTTGTTCCCCCGCGTGCCACATACAGAGAACACGTGTGCTGTGCGTGTCACGGCGAACAACTGTGATTGATTCGAACAATTAGGTCTCAACACGAATGGTTAATCAGTGAATGAGTCAATCTGCAGCTATTTGTCATCGCATAACATGGATCCTTCACTCTGATTAACACTCCCCGCTATTTTTACGTGCGTGAAAGGGAAACTAACTGCCTACGTGTTATGAATACTCTAAGATTCCCCCCCCGGGAAGTAAAACCCAAACATTGAGCTAAGAGAACTGAGGGTAAGACACAAGCAACCACATCACTTTACTCATATTACAAATACCGGTAGGCTTGTTTTTGCTGTTGGTGTTAATGTCTTGAAAATAGACAGTGACTTTAATTTGGATTACAGAGTAAATGTTTCTTCTTTATTTCTTATCGTCTGCTCTCCTGCTGAGCACAGCTTAGGATGAGTGACGCGAACGCTTCAGAAGGTCATCACGGCGCAGGAGACGCAGCATATGGTAAAGAACAAAAAGTGTGCCCGAGCAATTATTCATGAAGTCTTACTCATTCTTTTGCATAAAAGATATTAAAGTATAAAGTCCTTACTGTGGCTTACCGTTGCTGACATGCCGCTTTTTACGGCCAGCAAAATATTGGAAGAACCATAATATTAATTGAAGATTATGACCATGTCAGAAAAGAGAAAGTCTCTTTTAGCACAAGTCCGGCCTCGTTCAAGGACGCTTCAGTTCCGAGTTTTCATTTAAACCAATGAAGTGAATATTATCACGTTCTGAAGGTTAGGAAGGTGTCTGTAGTTCCTAATTGATCATGTGACGCAGCACAGATACACAAAGAATACATTAAAACCGACGCACAAAAGGTGCCCGCGGCGCCTTCCCCAAGTGTGTGACGCACACACCGTGACTCACACTCGCACGAAAAGGACAATTTGTGTCTGTTTGATTGAATTAGAAAAGACATGCGTGATGCGCGGATGATCACGGTCGGCTTAATCTCTTGAATAACCATCGTGGAAAGAAAAGAAAAAAAATTAGAGGAGGAGAAAAAAGAACCAAATGTATTAAAGTTTAAACAGCTCGAACTGATCTCCTTTCGAATTCAACCCAAATGGGAAATGTCGAGCAGAAACAGCTGTTAGGCGATGCGCATCCAAACAAGACAACTATTGACATTTGAAATGTATCAACAACAACGATGCGTGTTCAGCGCCTGGTGTCAGTTAAACATTGATTGTATTGGTCTTCTTCAGTCTACTGCTGTCATCAGGCTTAAACAAAGCTCAACTTACTGTTACCATGTACTTGTACATTACATTGCAGGTGCTGGCGTGTTCATGTCTTACGTGCATGCGTTTAGAGGTGACTGATTATAATTATTATACTAATAAAACAATAGAGAAAGAGACTCCCACATGTGAAGCTCTGCTCTTTCATTCTGCCCTCAAAGTAAAATAACTGTCCTCATGTGTTGGACTGTTGGTCAAACAGCGAAAAGATGCGAAGACGTTGACATTGCCGCGTTTAAGCCTTTTGTTGTGTCAGCGAATTTGTCATAAAACGAATTCAATATATCAATGTCACGCATCCGCCTGGGGTGGTGCATGCGCCTCTGACAATTTATCAGTCTTGAAAGACTTTGTGGCTGATAGTTCTTCGGCGAGAGCAAGCTGCTGTTAAAAGGAAAGCACAGGGTGGTACTTTCCTCTCTTATACATCACTGAGCTTATGCGTCACTCTATGAATGAGGATGGAGGTGCTCGTTTCATTCATCAGTCATTTCCTCCCATGTTTCCCAGCACAATCTCTCCAAGTCCGTCTTAAACAATTAGAATCCAGGTTCACGTCTTAACAGGCCCCCAAGGGACATTTAACACAAGGAAAGAAGTGGACTTCATTTCGTGCTAATGTGAAAGTGGATGCTGAGCCAAGCACCGGTGTGTTTTGGGATCGTATGTGACACTGCTGGGTTGAAACAGACATCAAAGAGCATGAGCGGCCTGCAACGATGCATTCAATCCCCCCCCCTCCATCGCTTATTGTCTTCACAGGCTGCTGGGCGGCCGGCCCGTCCATCATCCAGAATCGCATTCGCCGACAGATATGAATGATTCAAATATAGCGTTTCTCAGAGACGCGGTCGTGTGGTGAAATGTGTCTTCGCTGGAGAGGTTGTTATGTTTGTGTGTGAGAGCTTCTGCCGGTGACAGTTTTCGCCGATTTGTTCAAGGTCAATAGATAATTTATACATTTATTTCTACCTGATATTCCAATTATGGAAATCAAAAGATCTGGTTCTAAGGGTTTGAAAGAATAACCTGTTGATTCACTCAACTTGCAATGCAAAAGCACCAAAACATTCTGTGATGGAAGGAGAGGAACAGTCTGTCCACCAGGTCACATTTTATAGTTTCACTTCAGAGAAATAAAGAAATACTTCAGGCAATACAAGGACAAATGTTTGGTTTGTCCTCTCTGGGCTGAAGAGGACCCACTAAGTAGAAAGATATAATCATCTCATTCGACGAAAACATACTTAATGATGTTTTATTCCATTGCTGTCAATGGATTGACCTAAATAACACACTGTACCTTTAGAAGTGAACCCTCGTAGAGGCTCCGTGTCCAACGCCCGCTTCTTGGGGACAGGACTCTAAAATGTGAAGCTCTGACAGCTGCTGCAACATCTGCCCCTGAAGCTGACATGGATTTTATTTCACGTTCAAGTGTCAACGCTGAGTGCAAACATGTGGCTGTCAATCGCCACATGTTTGTTTTAGTTTAGTTTATTTCTAGATATCATATTGTAATATGCAGTGACACCCAGAAGAAGTTTAGCTCTCACGTCATATGTGGATGTTTGCTATTAGGGCTTTATTCCAACTCTTAACAAGAAAAATAAATGTTGGGTTCTATGTTCAGACCTGCGGATTTCACTGCAATCCTGCTGACAAACTACTATATCGGACTAGAAACTGTGGACAAAGCGGGGTTTACATTTCATTTATAGAACTTATTAGCGTGTGGGCCTGCAGCCGTAAACATGGATCTGGATTATTTTACTGTGAATCAAGAAAGAAGATCAATAATATGCACCTGGTGCAGCGTTCCACTACTGAAGCGGAATAATAAGAGCGAAGAGACTGATTCAGTAGGATATTAGGCCGATGTTTCCAAGGTTACGGTTAACAATGGACTGTATTATTTATAGATGTATGAAAACAATACATTTGCCGTTGTATAGTGACACTGTTCAGGATGTTTGTGGTAAAGCTTCAGGGAGAAAATCAAGTCATAAAATTGTCATCAGTCTATCAAACCCGTTCTGTCTAATGGTTTATCTGCCCCTCGCCCAAAGCCTCACCGGCCGCCTTCTGTTTTCCCCATGGAAAAGGATCGTACCCTTCTCTGAACTCCGACTGACAAATAGAGCCATTAAAGCCAAACGGTTGGGGAAGTTCTTTTTTCGGCTGATCATTAACGCTGTGCCTTTTCAACCTTGGTTGCATTGTATCACTCGGGTTTACAGCACCAACAGGAAAACACCTGTTTGCAAGATCTTCAAGAAAAACACGTCCGAATAAAAGAGGATCTGCACCTCAATACAATCCTTGGTGCGCTTGGAACGTTCATTTCTTAACGTAATTTATCCTCAATGTGAGCTGCTCGTGTGGTGCAATACTACATCATGTGGGAGAAGACTTGAGGCCTCAATATACCAAACCAATAAGAAACCACAGGCACTGAGCCAACAATCTGTGAGGGTTGGCTCCTAACACCAGTCATTACATTAATGGCAATAATTTGCTTTAAGGAGAAACCGCCAAAGTCGATATATATATATATATATATATATAAAACAAGTCCCATTCATTGTGCATCTCGCTCAGGACGAAGTGAAGTGAAGGTTCACATTGTCGAACACCAAATATGTAAATGAGATGTATAAATATTACCTGCAAATAAATGTCTAATGAGGAGGGTAATGCTTCACTCCCCCGTAAGGATCAGGGAACAAAAGGGTTCAAAAGGGGTGACTGCCCCCCCCCCCCCCCTCTCCCATTTCCTTGTCTTGCCTTGCCAGTGCGCTTTGTGCTCAATTAACAGCACGCCACTCACCCCTCGGCAGCGCTGTGCAAAGACGGGTTGTTTATTCAGCTCTCCTGGACTGGCTGCTCAGCTCTGCTGCCTCCGTAAACCTGCTCTTCTTTATTCCAGCTGCAGGCGTTGTAGGCAGCCAGCGTGCTGATGCGCCACGTTTCCATGAAGGTGGAGGAAACGTTGCCCTTCTTTTAAAGTAGAAAAAAAAAAACGTTTTTCTTATCACGTTTCTAAGGATTCAGGTAATGAGGATCTCTCTGTTTCCACTATTGACATATCCATTAACGTCACAGACCTCTTCTACTCACCTCCTCTGACCCCATGCCTTACATCTGGTTTACTCTTCTTTTCTATTGAAGAAATAGGTTTGCTCACCTTGTGCACATGCGTGACGTTGCACACGTAGCTTACCTGTACAGCCACACAAGGTTTTATACAAGTCCTTCACGTGTTTCATAGGACCTGTGTACTGACTTTGAAAATCAACCGAGTGCCCTGCACATACGGAGACATCTGTATGAAAAGACAAACATCTAAAGCAGGTAATCCAAGTAAGCCAATCAGTAAACGGCGATCTATCAGACCAAGCTTGTACAGGAGAGAATAAAGAAAAGCACAATTCCTTTGGTGGTGACAGTCACTTGACAGTCGACCCCATTAGGAGCAGATGACTATGTGCTTAAAAGTCGATGCATCAGTTCCCATCGTTGAGCTCTATAAAAACGAACATGAATGGTCTGGACATGCAACACATCTTAAACTCTGCAGGTCCCCACTAATCAATTCACTGTCTCCTCCTCTCCTCTCCTCCTCTCCTCCTCTCCCCTCCTCTCGCAGAGACGTCTTACCTCATGCCGGGTTAGTTTATTAGTGTCAGTTGGCAACACGAGGTCCTCTGCTGCGGTGAGTCGGAGGCTGCTAGCAGCCGGAGGAGAACGAGGGAGGCGGGCGCCTAACTGAAAGGTCACCGGTTCAACTCCGCGGAGAACCAGGGTGACGTAACGGATATTGAACTGCTGGACTCTGCTACAGCAGCTCGTATCACAAAGGATTTACGAAGCAAAGAAAGATATGGGGGGGGAAAAAAAGAAGAAGAAGATGACTCGTGCTTTTTGAAAGAAGTAAAGCCTTGATTTTGTTGACTTAGTGGGGATGGAAGTTCTCATGAGAGATTACAGAGATGCTTTTCTAGAACTACGTGTTCTCCATCGTCTGAAGCTGACAGCAGCAGAAGGTCACATAAATCCTGTGAGCGTCGTCTCAGATATCTTTTATAAAAAGACTCAATAGGACTGCGTTATGAGGGCTCAATAACTACTTTGAAATCATCCATTAAAAAGGAATTATCCCGTAAGAAAACGTTTTATGTTTAGTCTCACTGTAGTTATTGATTAATTGCATCACTTGAAATGTTCTTGACTTGCCTCAACTTGCAGAGGACGACACGCAGCCGAGCACAAACAAAGCTGAGGCCAAATATCTGAATATTTCATATCCATATATTGCTTTAAGTTGTTCATGTGGGTGAATATTAACACTGATCATTTCTCACGTTACTAAGGCTTTGTCGTCTCAAATCCAGGACAAAATGATGGTGAATTTGATTGAGATGTCCATGAATCAAAGATCATCCCTTGAAGAGTGAAAGGCATTTTCAAATGTGAACTTTAGTGCACATTTTAGGTGTACTGGGGGTTTCTTTACTTCCATCACATGACATGTGCACTGTGCACTGGGCTCTGCTGGAGAACAGCTGTCCGGTGCTATTATTTGTGTGTTGACAAAACAAATGTGCGCATCCGATTCGATTGCTCATGAGCTCAACTCCCTCAATGTGTTTACCCTCCCTCACCTCCCCCACCTCACACTCCAACACGACTCATTCACACACTCCTCTTCAAGGCTGCTTACTTACCAACACACGACTCCCCAACAAAAATCCTCTGGCAGGCTTGGATTTAAGTCGTAGGGCACGAACATCCTTGAGCAGCAGCATCCACTGGACACATCTGTTTTTTTTTGTTAAAAGAACATAATGTGTTTGGAAACATACAATCTAGAAATATATATGTTCAGGTGTTGTCCTGTAGGCCTTATCCTAACAAATATGAAAGTAATCCCGCGTGGCGCGGGCGGGGCAGCGGCGCGCGATGTTTGGTGAGAACAACACATGGAGCATCACTAAGGCGCGGGAGCGCACTGGGGACGCGCAGCCGCGGCTGGACGCCACTCCACTCCTGACCATCCGGAGACGCGCGACCACGCGTTGGCAAGAGTGCGGAGGAGCAGTTTGTTGTCCCTTTAAGTAAGTTATCTCGAATAATGATCAACTGTCTACGAATAAACCCCCAAAGAGGGGCTCTGTTCCTGCGCGCGTCGCCATGTCGTCAGATTAGCGAATTGGCCGCGGAGCTGCGCGTTTGGATGGACTCCACGGTCATTGTAGGGCTGGACGTGAATTGTTTTTGCCCAGATTCCGCCACTCCGGGATGTACATAGAGCGCACGCACCGCCGCCATGGATTCCTTTAACGCCAGCGGGATGGACGCGTTCGCGGTGATCCATCTGAATTCCTCCTGGAGTCTGGACAGCGGATATTCTTTAGGGGCGATAGCCAGCATCGCCGCTCTTGTGAGTTTCCTCATTCTCTTCACCGTCGTTGGGAATATTCTGGTGGTTATCGCGGTGCTGACGAGCAGGGCGCTGAAAGCCCCACAGAACCTTTTTCTGGTGTCTCTGGCCACCGCGGACATCCTGGTCGCCACTCTGGTGATGCCGTTTTCCCTGGCGAATGAACTTATGGGCTACTGGTATTTTGGAAATGTTTGGTGCGGTATTTATCTGGCTTTGGATGTTCTGTTCTGCACCTCCTCTATTGTCCATCTGTGCGCAATAAGCCTGGACCGCTACTGGTCCGTTACGCAGGCGGTCGAGTACAACCTGAAGCGGACCCCCAAGCGCGTCAAGTGCATCATCGTAATCGTGTGGCTGATATCTGCTTTCATCTCGTCCCCGCCGCTCTTGTCTATCGACAGCAGCTCTACTATCGGCTCTCAGCCTCAGTGCGCGCTGAACGACGACACCTGGTACATCCTCTCCTCCAGCATCGCGTCCTTCTTCGCGCCGTGCTTAATCATGGTGCTGGTGTACATCAGAATATACCAGGTGGCCAAGACCAGAACCAGAACCATGTCGGGTAAAAAGCCCAGGCCGGATGGTGTCACGCAAACTGAGAATGGGCTGAGCAAAGCCAGCTCCCCTTTCCAGGGCGAGAGAGAGAACGGACACTGCCAGTGCCCGCCTACGCCCAGCCAACGCACCGTCACCGGCGGGCAACAGACGGACGATGCTGACATGGAGAGCTCCTCCTCTGAGGGCAAAGGTCACAAGACCAAACAGGACGACTCCACGGCGGCCAAGAGGGCCGGCCACGAGAGGAGCGCTCTCTCCAAGCAGTCCACTCGCATCTCCAGAGTCAGCAACAAATCCATGGACCTCTTCACCTCCAGGAGGAAACGCCGCCGGGGCTCTTTGGCCCGGAAAAAGGCCTCTCAAGCCAGGGAGAAGAGGTTCACGTTCGTCTTGGCTGTGGTCATGGGGGTGTTTGTTGTGTGCTGGTTCCCCTTTTTCTTCAGCTACAGCCTGTACGGTGTGTGCAGGGACTCGTGTAAGATCCCCGACCCGCTCTTCAAATTCTTCTTCTGGATCGGCTACTGCAACAGCTCCCTAAACCCGGCCATCTACACCATCTTCAACCGGGACTTCAGACGAGCCTTCCAAAAGATCATGTGCAAGTCCTGGAGAAAGTCCTTCTGAATCTGAAGGCGAATGGCTGCACCGC